>NC_068417.1:33589357-33889357 GCF_023724105.1 Carassius gibelio
TTTATTTATCTATTTATTTATATTTACTATGCTACATATGACATGATTTGTAAATATATGTTTTGTTTGTTTGTTTTATTATTTATATATAATATGTTGATGCTTTGGCAACATTGTGTTCCACAGTCATGCTAATAAAGCTCATTTGAATTGAAATTGAATTGAAATTGACTGGCAGACAGACACACAGACAGAGACAGACAGACAGACAGACACACACACACACACACACACACACACAGACAGACAGAGGCAGATAGACAGGCAGACAGACAGATACAGACACAGACAGAGGCAGATAGACAGGCAGACAGACACACAGAGACACAGACTGAGACAGACAGAGACACAGACAGAGGCAGATAGACAGGCAGACAGACACACAGAGACACAGACTGAGACAGACAGAGACAGATAGACAGGCAGACAGACACACAGAGACACAGACTGAGACATAGAGACAGACAAAGACACAGACAGAGACAGATAGACAGACACACACACACACACACACACACACACACACACACACACACATAGACACAGACTGAGACAGACAGACAGACAGAGACACAGACAGAGACAGATAGACAGACAGACAGAAACACACACACACACACACACACACACACAGAGACACAGACTGAGACAGATAGACAGAGACACAGACAGTGACAGATAGACAGGCAGAGACACAAGACAGAGACAGATGGACAGACAGACAGACACACAGAGACACAGACAGAGACAGACAGACAGACACACAGATTGAGACAAATAGTCAGACAGAGAGAGACAGACAGACAGATAGACAGATAGATAGACAGATATACATTTATAGAAACAGTTCTTAAAACAGAAACAACTCTCACAAATGTATAAAGCAAAAAAGAGTGAAGTATATGTATATGTGTATTGTTTAGTGGCACAGAAGTCACAGCAGAGGAGACTGTAACGTCAGTGGTCTGACAGGAAGTTAATTCCAGTGCAGATGAAGGTTAACCGCAGGTGGCTGCTGGCTTCTCACCGTTTCTCAGGAAAAAACATCACCTTTGCCAGACTACTCAAAACAAGACGTGTGAGTGACAGCGAAAGAAACGACTGATTCTTGTTTTTGTTCCAGTCAATGTTCCATCAGTGTGAATATAGTTTGTTGAAAATAATGAGGGAAAGACGAGGGGGATAAGGGGGGCATAAGAGTGATAATTAAACAAAAGATGTATAAGAGTGATAATTAAACAAAAGATGTATAAGGGTGATAAAAAAACACTTGTTTTTTAAAAGAAGAAAGATATTAAAGGACTAACATAGATGATAAAATCACTGTATGCTGGGGATTGATGGGCTTGAGCTAAACGATTTTGTACAGTGCGGCTTTGGTAGTTGGTTAATAAGCACTCAAAGGCATCCTATTTAAAAGAACAAAATAACCTTAAATGAAAATTTGCTGAACTCTCCCTCAGACCATCCAAGATGTAGATAAGTTTGTTTCTTCATCAGATTTGGAGAAAAGTAGCATTACATCACTTGCTCAGTGAATGGGTGCCGTCAGAATGAGAGTCCAAACAGCTGATAAAAACTTCACAATAATAAAAAAAAACATGCATATTTTTGCTTCTCAAACCATTAACTGATGGACTGGAATGGTGTGGATTATTGCGATGTTTATATCAGCTGTTTGGACTCTCATTCTGACGGCACCCATTCACTGCAGAGGATCCATTGGTGAGCAATTGATGTAATGCTACATTTCTCCAAATCTGATGAAGAAACAAACTCATCTACACCTTGAATGGCCCCTCAGGGGGAATCCGTTTCAGCACATTTTCATTTTTGGTGACATATTCCTTAAAGATTATTCAGCTATAGCTGCAGCATAAATGCGATATTACATCTTTTATCAGCACAGGCGGGAGGATATGAGAGCTACATATTTCAGTCAGAAATGCCACAAATGAACCTAATAAGCGTGAAATGACAAATATATTGACCAAATTTAAAAAGACATTTTCTCTAAAAGACTAAAACACTGAATTTGACCTCTGTGCATCCGTTCTCTTAGCACGCCTTGAGCGTGTGCTTTTGATTCTTAACCAAGCACCAAGCAATTTCAAGAGAAACCCATTCACAAATCCATCAGAATGTTCAAACCAGATACAAAAATAATGAAAGAAGGATATATGTGTTCTTTTCTTTCAAAATGTCCCACAATACTTCAATCAGCTTTGCTCTAGCGTTGGCTGAAAGCACTTAGCAGCCTTTTTCCCCCCGATGCAGACCCTGATTCACAATGCACGCACAATGAACACATGCACAATTTGTCGCCATTCTTCACACAGCGATACAGTTAATGGATCTCTTGATAATAGCATCTGCAGCAGGCATTAGCTGTCTCCTTTTTCAATATCTCCCTGATAAAAATTGTTTCCTCGATAAAGCAGATAGGATTTTTCCGAAACTACAACACAAATGCTGAGAAGGAAGCGACATTTGAGCTCAAGGCAATGGGCCTGTAACGTTTTAGCAGGCACTTTCAGATACAAAGTCCTAAATGGCCTACATACTGGAAGTATGCTACACACACACAAAAAAAAAGAAAGAAAAAAAGCATCTATTATTCATAAAGCAGAGGCTCCCTTAAAATGGGAATTGGGGTAAAAACTGAGTGCAGCACGTATGCAAAACTCCTCATGTTTTGCTGATGTTTGTATATTTCTAATGGAAACATTTGCACAGATACAGAAGAGATGAAGCACATTTGTACTGACACTGAATATTGAACTTTTTTTCAAATGTTAAAATACTTTTAGCATTATTACGCTATCTGTATTCTCCTGAGAAGTGTAAACACTCTGCCACTCTCAAAACATTGTCGTTTGTTTGAGATTCCCTATCCGCCCGACAACAGAAACACTGGCTCAGCCAATTAGGTGAGTGTTTCTTGACAGCCAATCATTATCATTTTACAATTCCTTTCATGTTAGTTCAGAAATTACACATTTCCCTTTACACCAGACACATACTTTACAAATGTTTGGTGCATCACTACATTGCAAAACATGCATGTCGTGAAAAAATCTGATTCTCAATTGAAATTGGGTCTCTCCAGCTACCATCACTTAATAGTTATGTAAGGGAATTAAAAGAACAGTTCAACCAAAAATAGTAAGGAAATTAAAAAAACAGTTCAACTAAAAATGAAAATACTCACCCTCAGGCCATCCAAGGCTTAGATGAGTTTGTTTCTACATCAGATTTGTAGAAATGTAACATTCCATCATTCGCTCACCAATGGATCCTCTGCAGTGAATGGGTGCCGTCAGAATGATAGTCTAAAGAGCTGATAAAAACATCACAATAATCCACAAGTAATGGGACTTGATCTGTGCATGTTTCTCTCCCGATTCACTTTTTCAATGCAGAAAACATTACAGATAGCATCTTTTTTTTCAGGTACGCGAGTATAAATGGTAGAGTGGTTGTTAATTGGTTCTTAAAAACATTTTTAAAGCGTTAGCAAGAAATGTAAATGTATATATTGTTTTTTCTTCTTGACACATTTTAGTAAGTATGGCCAGTCTAACTACGTAACATCTGTCTTATTTTCCTAGACATGTCCACACCTGCATTTCTAAACTGGGTAGAATGTCCAGTTTTGGCTTTGTTTTTTTTAATTTTTGCTGCAGGTAATGTCTGAAATGTAGTTTGACCAATTGCGTGCAGGCAGTTTACATAATCAACCAATCATGTCGTGTGAACGTCATTTTATAAACGTTATGAGTCTGGTTTTTGAATTTGATTTGTGTTTTCAAACCAATTTTCTTCACAGTACGATGAATACAACATTGGAAAGTTTGTTGGCAAAAAAAAAAAAAAAGGGGAAAATAGTTCAGATTGACTTGATGCGAATGGTTGTTTTGGTTAAACAGACATGTTGTTCGAAGCGCGTATTAAAATGCCAATGTCACATGATTTCAGTAAACAAGGCTTCATTATGTCAAAAATGCTTCAAAACGTTTAGGAATTTCAATGGTTTGCCATTGGGGTCTGTGAACCCCTGAATCATGGGAGCTCATTGAGATCTCACCCCAGCGACACACCATTGAACCAGTGTCTATGGTTTTTTACCTGATCTCGGATCAGTTTCATCCATCTGTAGACGTTTTGGATGAGACATTTCTGTAAATAAATTTATGAGAAGTAGTCTCTCACTGTGCTCTGTTTACAAGCGCTGCATAAAACAAACAAATCAAGCCTTGAATATTATAATAAAATATATATATATATTTTTAACTATATTTCATACAGGCACTTCACATTTAATGGTATTTTACTATTTTTGTATTGCATTTAATGTATTATATTTTCAATAAGGCATTTGGATGGATTTTTAAACACTGTTTTTATGCTTCTTTTAGCCAGAGTATTTGTTTCATTAGGGATTCCAAATTCCAAATACCAGATTCCAAAAAAGTTGGTACACAAATTGTGAGTAAAAAAGGAATGGAATAATTAACAAAAACTTACATTTTATTCACAATAGAACATATATAACACATCAAATGTTGAAAGTGAGATATTCTGAAATGTCATGCCAAATATTGGATCATTTTGGATTTCATGAGAGCTACACATTACAAAGAGGTTTGCAATAAGAGGCAGAAAAAAGTAAAATGTGCATATAGGGAACAGCTGGAGGACATATTTGCAATTTATTAGGTCAATTGGCAACATGATTGGGTATAAAAAGAGCCTCTCAGAGTGACAGTGTCTCCCAGAAGTCAAGATGGGCAGAGGATCACCAATTCCCCCAAAGCTGCGGCGAAAAATACTGGAGCAATATCAGAAAGTAGTTTCTCAGAGAAAAACTGCTATTTTTTTTTTGAAGTTATCATCATCTACAGTGCAAACTATCATCCAAATGTTCAGAGAATCTGGAACAATCTCTGTGCGTAAGGATCAAGGCCGGAAAACCATACTGGATGCCCATGATCTTCGGGCCCTTAGACGGCACTGTACATATTGGAAGCTATGTACAGTTATTAATGGTATAATTTTGTAATTTCATTGCATATGCTTCGGTTAGTGTTAGCTTCTGGAGGTGCCATACTTGTTCATACATGATGTAAATAAATAATAAAAGGGCTATAAATAATCCTCATCGTTAGTTGTACTGGTGGTGTAAAGAAATAAAGATGACTCTCTAATGGGTTTTATTTGATGATTTGTTAATGCATTATTTTGGCAGGACTTTACTTGAGGGGGCCAGTCATTATTAACTCACTAACTCTCTACCCATGCACTACCATTAACTCATGGCTTGTTAATGCATTTTGACATGACTTTACTTGAGGGGGCCCAATCATTATTATCTTACAGATAACTACTTACTAACTTCAATTCATGATTAATTTTAAGATATTATGTATTGATTTGTGTAATTTATTTTGAGAGATGTGGTGTGGATTTTCAAGAAGGCACATAGCGGAGGAACAGTATCATCACAGTCTGCGTCTGGATGGCATTTCTTCAGGATTTTTCAACCCAAATTTTTTTGTGTGGATTTTGAGGTTTTATAAGTCACAGCAGGGTGAGTTTAAAGAGAAAAGAACAACACTAGTTAGTTAAACAGCACAGTATAGTATTACATTTATTATAATTTATTTCAAAATCTGAGCATTTAGGCATTAGAACATGATTATTCAGTTCTAGTGTTACCGAAATATGTAACAGAAAATAATTTACCAGAATATATTTAGCAGAAAAAAAAAAAAAGTAAATGTAAATGAAAAAGTAAATGCACAACACAACATTCAAACGTTAAACATTAAAATGTTAAAACAGAATTAAAAAAGGGCAGAATTTGGGAGAGAGAGAGAGAATTTCACAGGGCCCTGAAATTAAAATATGTTTATTGCACCAAAGATTCGTCTTGGTGTGACCAGACCTAGATGCTGCTTCCAGGCTAGACAAAGTGTTTTTGACGGAGAGGAACGCTTGAGAGTGTGGAAAGAGTCATGTCAGTCTGAATTCCTACTAAACAAACTCAACACAACACAGCTCCCGTCGATCATGTCCACACTGTTGGAGTCGCCTGGCTCGCAGTGGCTCGTTTGGAAACATGTTTGATGATAAACCCTTCCCCTCCGAGTCGTCTTCCCTTCCACTAGTCTGTCCTTGAAGGTATTTCTCACTGCTTTTCAGCCAGAAGCGCGTCTCTGAGGGGGTGTTTGATTCTCTGGCTTTGTCTGAGTGCTGGACCACTAAAAACCCCCGGTTGAGACGAACAGAGATGGAAACGCGACTGTGCACAGCGACGTGATGAAACAAACCCAGCGCCTAAACACTAGCTGCTCCAGCAGACCAGTCATGGGCCAGCTGCGAAAATATCGGATTCTCAGTTTCCTATAGCGAACCTGGGAAGAGCAGCTTTCTGAATTTGTCACTCATTTCTGTACAATGAGGAAGCAACGTATTATAGCTATTATATAACGATGTGAGTCAGGTATAAGTCCATCCAGTGCATAAAGAATAAATGCTAAAAAAACCAATAGCTAACGTAATAATAAACAATGATCCAGTGGGCCTAAACATATATGTATAATTAAACATATATGTATGCACTTGATACACATACCAACGACAAAAAGTATATTTATATGAACACTTTAATAAACTCCTCTTCTTTCTCCACAGGGCCCAGTATATTGGATGTTCAATGGTTTTGTGAATCTCATGAATTATTATGCATCCTTAATCGTCATGACTTTGACAGAAAGAGTATGTTATGTCATGCATGGCGAACAATAGACACGTTGGTGGAACAGAAATGTGTTTTATATAAGAGATAAAGCCAGTCATAGAGGATTCAGCACATATACTGTACAAGAAATGCGTGCGTTTGAAACAGAAGAGCATTATTGCCCTCTGCCTGTGATTGTGGGTAGTGTAAGTGTTATATATATATATATATATATATATATATATATATATATATATATATATATATATATATATATGTGTGTGTGTGTGTGTGTGTGTGTGTGTGTGTGTGTGTGTGTGTGAACTGCTAGCTTTTTTACGTTGCTTTGTTTTAATGTTTTCTTCTCAAATCAATGTAAATAAACAGCAGATTCCTATTGTGTTACCTATTTATTATTATTATTGTTTTGTTTATATTGTGTCCTGCAGAGTAACATAAAATAAAATTTAAATTACTAAATATTATTGCACAATATTTACACCCAAATGGATTTTATACTTATCATACTATATATGCTATTAATTTATTAGTATTGTTATTGTTATCGATTGTTCTCTTAAGATAGGTTCCTTTGATAAGCCACTGATTGTTTCCTTTAATGACACTGGCCCTTTAAGGAAAACACGTCACGCATACAACGGACCGGAAGCGACATGCGGAGCTGCAACCATCAACACATGAAACCATAAACCATCTTAAAGCTGCTTCCGATTCCTGCACAGATGACTGGGATGACTCCGCTGCTCTAAAGCGCAGATCTCGGCACCATTTAAGGGCACACGCCTCGGCTATTTGATAAGAGATCGTTTTAGTCCAAAGAGCGAGTCAGACAGCTGAAGATAGTAAGTAGTTCAGTGATGCATACTGGCCTTGTTTACTCAGACAGACAGCATGTTTAACATAGACAGCATGCTTTGATCAGATTTGTTTGTCATCCAGGGTTAAAAGCAGACATAAACATTTTTGTTAAATAATAATAATTTTAATAATAATAATAATAATAATAATAATAATAATAATAATAATAATAGATGTCATACTGTTGTTGTTGTTGTTGTTTGGAAATGTCTTTACATTTAGAAACAACATTTATTTTCTCTCTCTTTATAAAGTTTTGGTTATTGCTTAGCTTTCAGCAATAACTTAATGATAATAAATAACAGTAATACAATTAATTAAACCTCACAGGAACATGAATGCTAATTAAGTTGTTACCAAACATTTATTAATAAAAGATTAAGTTCAGAATATTAAAAATTATTTTAAAATGCAAGAATATTTGCTAAGTTTTTTTTTGTTTTTTTTGTATAATTTTATTTTTATTATTATTACATTAAATGTACACTCGCAGATTTTATTCTCCTCATATATAAATATATACTAATAGCACTAATAATGAGCAAATTTGGTTAAAACTTCTTTAGCATTCATGTTCCTGTGAGGTTTTATGAATTCTTGTGTTGTTGTTATTACTATTATTTAAATTATTGCTGAATTTTTTTTTTTAAATATAGAGATGTTGTAGAAGCTTGTTTGAACTGCTATATTTTATTTTAAATGTTATTTTCAATGTAATATTTTTAAATTAAAACCATTTATTTTTATTAGTAATAGTAGTAGTAATTTTACACTTGTTTTATTATAAGACAGCTGACAGTAACAACAAAGATATCTGTAAAACAAATCTAATTATTAAAAATAATAAAATAAGTTGGCCTATTTCTAAAAACATTATTGCAAAAAAAAAAAAAAAAACTACAATTCTATATTTAAGAAAAAATATTAATAACAAAGCCTGAGGTTACGTGTCTTGTTCATGGACAGATTATTTTGTGAAGTGTGAACCTACGATCTTTAAGGGCTTCGGTTTGATAATATATATATATATATATATATATATATATATATATATATATATATATATATATATATATATATATATTTAGTTCTGATGTTATTTGTCTAATCACAGGTCAATCATGAGTGCTAAAGCAGTGAGCTGCACAATAAAGTCACCCGTGGCGCTGCAGATTGGAGACGCTGTTTCTGATTCCTCTCGCCCCGGCGTCTATATAACAGACATCACCCTCGCCGAGCCCGTGAACGTGAGTATCTCTCGCATCCGTTCATAAAGGTCACAATTATTGATCGACCGGCATGGGTTTATTAATGCCCCATACACAGCTAATGCTGCTATATCTCCTGTGCTTGTGTCTAGATTCAGGAAATCTCTTTCAAGAACTACTACACGGCGTATTTGACGGTCCGTTTGCAGCGGAGACAGGGCGGTTCTGCGAAGTGGGTCACTTGTTTGAGAAATTACTGCCTGATGAGCAACCCTCATGCTGAGTCCGGGTCACATGACTATTTCTCCATCTACAGACATCAGGTTAGGAATGAGAAACAGACGGGAAACCTAAACATCCATTGCTTGGAAATGAGCAGCGTGAACATTCTGCGAAATATCTGCTTTTGTGCTGCACGTTAAAAAAAAAGCCACTTTGTGGAAGTTTAAACCTTCAAGGTTTTGGTTCTTTAACCACTACTTCGAATAGATTAGTGATGATCTGAAATTAATACTCTTATTTAAACAAAAAACAGATTTAGCTCTAATTTACTTAATAATAATTTAGTTAGAATTAATAACATTTTTAAGAGTTGTACACTGGAAAAAAGAATAATAAAAATACAACAACAACAACAAAAAGGTCTGGAGTAAGTTTTACAAGAAAATACTTCTTCAGTTTTTCTACTTAAGACTTCAACTTAGTTTTAATTCAATGTGCCACATGTATTTTCTTTGTAATTGTTAAAGTGTGAAATTTAAATTTAAATTAAATTTATGCATGTAGCAGACGCTTTTATCCAAAGCGACTTACAGTGCATTCAGGCTATCAATTTTTACCTATCATGTGTTCCCGGGGAATCGAACCCCCAACCTTGAGCTAGCTTGCTTGCTAACGCAATGCTCTACCAGTTGAGCTACAGCTAAAATTTACTAGCAATTTCTGAGTGATTTGTATATAAAAATAAATTGTACGTAAGAGTTTTTTTTTTTTTTAAGCTGAAGTGGCTACAGTGATCTGACAGGCCACATTAAAGCATGTCTAGTCAACCTTTTTGTTATAAAAGTTGCTGAATATTTAAACTGAGAATTGGTTTCATATAAGAAACAACAAACCACAAAGCTTATTGTGGCAGGAGTGCTATAAATAATATTTAGTGAGGTTGTTTTCTTTTATCAGCTAAAAACTATAATAAAACAATAAGCCCTAAGAAGCCGTGGTTTACAGTGACTTTAAAAGTAGCTACGGGGCGTTGTTCAACCCCTTTAGCTGTTACAAATTCACTGGGGCTTGTTGCTTTTAGAAAACGGTTATTCCATATTTGTAGCAAGGTTTCACAGAATAAAACAGAGGAAATAATGTGTAATGATTTAAATAAAAAACAGTATTCTTCCACCAAACAACGTAGTTCCTCAGAAACAGTTGTTGTTCCAACAAAGTGGTTGCCGAGCAACACACAGAAGTAAACAAAGGTGTAAGCTTCGAACACGGCTCAACCAATCAGAATCAAGGACCGCAACTATCCGTTTTATGTATTTATTTTTTTTTAAAGGTAATTGCAATTCAAATTGAATTTATAATTATAATTTTTTTTTCTCAGAATTTTTTAAAGTAAACTTTGAACTGTGAGACATAAACTTGAAAAAACAGGAAAGCAAGATAAAAAGTTACCCATTTTATTTATTTAATTAAATTTTAAATTTAAATTAAATTTATGCATTTAGCAGACGCTTTTATCCAAAGCGACTTACAGTGCATTCAGGCTATCAATTTTTACCCATCATGTGTTCCCAGGGAATCGAACACCCAACCTGCGCTAGCTTACTTGCTAACTCAATGCTCTACCAGTTGAGCTACAGGAACACTATTTAAATAATTATTTATTATTTAAATTCTATGACGTGAAAAAAAGTTAAATGTAAACTAAAAAATTGTGATAGTTTGAATTCTAAATGTACATCTCACAATTATGAATTTATATTTGACAGTTCTGAATCAATTAAACAGTTTCACACAAAACCTAAAATTAATTTTCGGCTGAATATTTAAATTACGAGTTAAGGTACAGGCACATTATCACTATCTTGGCAAACTTTTGTGGGCATTGTGTTGAATTAAAGTTAAACCACGTGGGGAAATTTTGCCCTCAAGCGAAAGTAAGGATTGCATTTAAATGACAACGATTTGCCGAAATAGGAAAAGTTTTTAATTTGCCTTTTGAAAACACTAGTGTACAGACAACAACAGTGTCAAAAAAATCTCCGTTCACACAGATCAACAAAAACTACTAAAAACGCATGTTTTATTCAAAATAAAGGCCAGTAGATGGCGATGTCACATTGAAAAAAATGAAACAAAAACACGTACTTGTAGTTTTAAAAACACGTATAAAAGTTTAACGTTTTCAGTGTGAAATGGTGTCGTGAAATGACCTCATCTTAACAGATTTTGAATTCTTCAAATTGTGCACGCATGACAGTTCGCTTGTGCGACAGATACCTTATTCCTACTTTTCTAAGCACGCAAAAGATGCAATCTTTGTAATCTTCTTATATAATTTCCTCTGAGACAACACCGTCAATTATGCCCTCAGGATGTCATCAGTTTTTCAATTAAAAAGCCCTAACCGTTTTGTCAGCCATCGCAGCAGCTCGCAGAACATTTTGTTTGTCATCACGGTGATTTGGCCCATTTGTGGCTCTCCGGGGATCTGATGTCCCGCTCTTTGATCTGTGAGTTGCCTGTAATGACTGCTTTAATGTATTGAGATCAGGCTCCCTCGACGCTTTTTAGCTCCGTTTCAAAGACACAAGGATATTAGACGTGAGTCCCTGACTGAACTCTCAGATGATTGGACCGTGAGTTCTGCGCTGTATGGCCACCTTTAGTGGGATCAGACTATTGAAAACCCCACCTGGGACGCCACACAGCTCTCACCCCATCTGCTCTAATCTGTATAAGCCAGTTTTTGATGTCAACAGACACTGCAATGATAAATAAGTCTTTATTAAGAAGAGGACAAATGTTGAAAACAGAGACCTTGCAGGTTTTTATAATTACATGGACATTTCTATTCAATTATATGGAGGTTTTGGTGAATTTAAAGGATTAGGTCACCTAAAAATGTCTAATTCTGTCATTATATACACCTAAACTTGATTTTCATCTTTATCGTGGAACACAAAAGATACATTTTTCATATAATGAAAGTAGTGCTGACAAACAATTAATCGCATACAAAATAAAAGTCATTGTTTACATAATATATATTTGTGTACTGTGTGTGTGTGTATATATATATATATATATATATATATATATATATATATATATATATATATATATATCATTAATTAGAATAAGATATTATTGAAAATAAAAACAAAAAATGTCTTGGCACTTTACTGAAATAAAGTAAGTTTAAGTTGCAATACAAAAATGATAATAAAAAAAGTTTCAATAATGAAAACAAATTTGATATACTTATAAAAAAATGTAAATGTAAAAATGATAACATTTTATATATAAAATAACTAAAACTAATAAATTGTTGTATACAAAATAATACTTCAATATTTAAATAGATGAAGTCCAAAAATGTCTAAAACTCACTAATTGCAATTAAAAATGTATAGATGTATATGAAATATAAATATAATAGGAATTGAAGAACATAAAAATGATTGAATATTAAAACTAAAAAAATTCAAAACTAAATCAAAATATTGAATATATCATTATACATAAATGTCATATAAAACTCAAACTACAGACAAAAATAGACAATATTAAAAAAGCAGTATATAAATAACATTTCACTAACACTGATATAAATAAACATAAATATGAATAATAAAAAAAAGGGTTCGGGTTCAGATTGACATTAGGGTAAGTAAGTGATATCAGGTTTTCATTGTTTAGTTTGAGCTAGCACAGAGAGTTACAGTACATGCTCACAGTCACAGAGTGTGGCATCTGCATGGTTTCTCTGGAGATGGCCTTCAAAATCTCTTCAAATCTCAGAGAAAACAAGCAGATAAGTCGGCGCTCTTGGCAGGCGCTGTGACTCCACTGCATCAGGAACTTCCCAGAGTGAAAAAGTGACACATTTTTTGCAGCGTCACTGTTTTTGACACATTCATGTAGCTGTTCTTTGAGATCCTGTTGGTCGGTGAAGGTCACGGCAGCCTCAGCCTAAACATCTTCAATCCACATGGAAACATTGGCTGCTTGCTCAAAATAATGCTACTCTGGGGGCAAAATGGCTTTCTTTCTTTCTTAAATTGAATTTATTTAGCTATATCATCCATAGTATTTTTTTTTTAAAGAAATGAATACTTCTTTTTATAACAAAGGTCAGTTAAATTGAACACAAGTCGCAGTGAATACATTTATAAATGTTACAAAAAGAAACTAAATAAAAAAGCATGCATGTTTTGAATATTTCTATGCATCAAAGAATCCTGAAACAGTCCCTCAAGAATCAGGCTGTCAGCTGAAGTAGAAGAAGCTTTGATGTTGTTTAGCTCAAACGCTTCACAAACATCAACCCCGACACAGACGTCAAGTGTTTGCAGCCGTTCTGTTTTGCAGATTACTACAAGAAACTTGTGAAATCAGTCTCTTTTGTCAGGGTTTCATTCTGTCTAGTTAATTGAGGCTTGGAAACGCACGTCCTTAGTGTCTCGGCTAAATTCTTAATCTAACCTCTTTTTGTTTCTTTGATAGCTGCATGAAAGGCCCCAAATTCAACCAAATGTGTGTCACTTCTTGCTGAGGTCTTCTCTTCTCTGTATTTGGGTTTGCAGATGTTGACGGAGCCTGACAGCGTAACCACAGTGAGACTCATCTTGCGACAGCCCTCCTCCGAATGGCTCAATTTCAGCATTGAGGAAATTAACATTTACCCGTGTGCAAAAGAGGTTTGCATGTACAACATACTGTCTTTTGTGCCACAACATAACAGGAAGTGTGAATTTATGCCTGCAATTGGACTGTAGGTTAAACCAGATAGTTAGAAGATTTTAGTTTGTTTTTGTTTTGCTTTATGTATTTTATTCTTTTATTTATTTAATGAGGTAGAATGTACATTATTAATGCATAGTCAATGCAAAATGTGACTCATTTACGCAGGTGTGGCTCATTTTCATCTGTAGTCTCAAACCAAACATTTTCTGTTTGTTAGGATTGTTTGTTTTTAGTTTTATTTTGTTTGCTTGGTTTTTGTTATGTTTAGTTTGCAGTAATATTTTATCAAAACCTACAAAGCTGATCAGTGAACATTATTTGTCTTTCCAGAGTCATGTGTTTTTGTTCATTTATTGTTTTTCTGAATTACTGCAAAAAAAAATGTTTGTTTGATTTGTTTTACTTCTTCTTTTTCTAATTTTGTTTATATTTGTTTGGATGTTATTTTTGTCTTCAAGTTTTCTTCTGTTTTTTTTTTTTTTTTTTTTTTTTTGCTTTTCTATTAGTTTATTATAGTTATTTTTTAATTTTTTTTTTTTTTTTTTTTTTTTGCTTGATTTGTTTTGTTTTGATTCATTTAGTTTAAATAAGTAGCAAAACAAAATTAAATAATGGATGTTATTTTTATTAACCTTTTCTTCTTTTATTTTTATGGTTTGTTTGTTTGCTTGATTGGTTGGTTTTCTGTGTTTTTGTGTTAGTTTTTTTTTTTGTTTGTTTGTTTGTTTTTGCACTTGTTGTTTTGCATTTTGTTTGCTTGTTTTTTAGTTTGAATCTATATTTAACCAAAACCTACAGAGTTGATCAGTGGATGTTAGTTATGTCTATTCAACACTCAAAGCTTATTTTGCTTTTCTGTGTTTATTTGAAGTTCATTTTATGGACTTTAATTTTGTTTTGCAGTTTGTTTGCCAATTCTTTGTTATTCATTTATTTATTTAGCATTTTGTTAGATCGTTTTTTGTTTTTCAAGTTGTATTAATCAGTATTTGACTAGAAGCTTGATGTGTTGTGTTTGTCTGAGAAGGACTCGGAGCGAGACGTTCCTGCCTGGATATCCACTCTCACACCTGTAGAGGAACCTCTTGATTTGAATGTGAGTAGTTTGTGTCTTACTGTGTAATTTTGGTGTATAATGTGCAACAGTTATCATCTAATGAATAATGAAAAACTTGTTAATTAACAGCATATACAATGCTCCCTTGGAAGACTGTTAATGCCATTTCATTTAGCAACACACAAGTGTCTCTGTAGTTTCTATGCATTTATGCAGCTGTGAGGTGTTAATTAACGCTGTGGCTTCAGAACAGTCTGAAAAGATAATTATGGAAATGTATGAAACCCACAGGTTGTGGTTTTTTTTCAATCACTCAGCATTGTGGCCATGTCCCAGTCTCATTCAGCTGTCATTTGCATTAGAAATATAAGACGCTTGTTTGATGGTTTGAAAGTGTCTCTTAAGTTCAATGATGAATGCTCAACTTAATGTTTATTTAAACACTTTCACCACCTGAAAAGCAGAGAAAGTAACCGTAAATCCTATATTATATTATATATGTAGATTTTTTTCTTTTCTTTTCTTTTTTTCAGCTTTTGGTTTGAATAGCACCTCAACAGTAGAATATGTTAATAAACAGTGTTGGGGGGTAACGCATTACAAGTAACAAGAGTTATGTAATCAGATTACTTTTTCCAAGTAACTAGTAAAGCGTTACTTTTAAATGAAATATTGTAATGCTTTTCTTTTAAAAGAAAGTTTCCCCAACACTGGAAACTAAATTTTCGGAACCTTCTGATCACTGCAAATAAGTCAATAATAATAATAATAATAACAAAGATCCACTGTATTTTTCTTGTACAAATGTTTCTTAAAAGAAAATAAATGTTGATTAAAATGAATTGAGTTCACGATTAATACAAGATATGGGCCAACGGGCTCCGAAAAATCGACTTTATTCAAATAGAAATAAAGTTTTATTACCCCATGACAGACATTTGTTCTTGTTTCAAGCATAAACTTATATATTAGAAAACAATACGTCATATTCAATCATGCATCTCAAGTTAATGTATTATTATTTACTGATAAATGGCCACCTAGCTTTGTTGATATAAACATTAAAAACCCTTATATCATCTAACAACAGTAACAACATCATTTAGACCAATGCTCAGAAACATCATATGCAGCAGGGAAATAAATAAATAATAATAATGAAAAAAACATTGATTCTTGCAATAATAATTCTCCTCTCCTCTCTATGACAGTACTTTACTGCCACTTGCTGGTCATAAGTGCAATCTGCAACTTCACAAACAAAGATTCTTCCCATTTAATTTTGGTTTATTTTTGTTTTGTTTTATTTTACACACACACTCTGCTGGCTGGTTAAAAACGATTTCAGGGTGAGCAGAGATGATGATTTCGGACTGCGCTATACCTTTAATAAACAGAGCCATGCTGCAGTTAATGTTTGCGTGTGTGTGTGTTTTGTGTTGCTTCGCCAGGGACTTCCTGATCCAGAGACGGTTTCCTCCAGCATTCAGCAGATGTGGGCACTCACTGAGATAATGCAGGCGAGCCAAACCGCAGCTTCCATCGGACGCTTCGACGTGAGTTGCACTTCTATCAGCCCATATCATTATCCTCCTTTTGTACTGAATTAACATGTTTATCTCATTTGCAGGTGGACGGCTCATATGATGTCAAATTGCTATCATACACATGACCGGAAAGCTGAAAATGTAACCATATTTCAACATCATGGACTGTATTCAGTTTATAATTATATTTCTTAAGGTAGTGACTTAAAATGTAATATTGGAATTACTGTTTATATACAGTGTGTTTTATTGATGTTTTATTTCATATTATTTATATCTATCTATCTATCTATCTATCTATAAGCGTACTATGCTTTTTTTGAGCCTTCCAGCACAGTATTATTACTCGCAAGCAATTTAAAATTCATTGGTCAAAAGTTATGGAGAGCCTGTATCTTATCAGTTAATATGTAAATTAGTTAAATTGTTTTATGCACTTGTTACTTGAATTAAATAATCTTCCTTGCATGCAAATGTTTCTCATTCATCTTAGACTCTGTCATAAACTTGTAAATAATACTAATTAATCTTAGTATGTAATTACATTGATGTACTGTGTAGCCTTCATTCTGAAGATTAATTTCATATTTTCATACCATTATTACCCTGCTGAAAAAAAAAAAAACTGCATAAAAGTATGTTTTGATGCTGGGATGCTGGTCCTTTGCCAGCACATGACCAGCATAAACCAGAACTTGACCAGCATAAACCAGGAAAAGGACCAGCATAAACCAGGAAAAAGACCAGCATAAACCAGGAAAAGGACCAGCATAAACCAGAACATGACCAGCATAAGTCAGCAAAGGACCGGCATAAACCAGAACATGACCAGCATAAGCCAGCAAAGGACCGGCATAAACCAGAACATGACCAGCATAAACCAGTAAAAGGACCAGCATAAACCAGCAAAGGACCGGCATAAACCAGAACATGACCAGCATAAACCAGCAAAAGGACCAGCATAAACCAGAACATGACCAGCATAAACCAGCAAAAGGACCATCATAAACCAGAACATGACCAGCATAAACCAGAACATGACCAGCATAAGTCAGCAAAGGACCGGCATAAACCAGAACATGACCAGCATAAACCAGTAAAAGGACCAGCATAAACCAGCAAAGGACCGGCATAAACCAGAACATGACCAGCATAAGCCAGCAAAGGACCGGCATAAACCAGAACATGACCAGCATAAACCATCAAAAGGACCAGCATAAACCAGAACATGACCAGCATAAACCAGCAAAAGGACCATCATAAACCAGAACATGACCAGCATAAACCAGCAAAAGGACCATCATAAACCAGAACATGACCAGCATAAACCAGAACATGACCAGCATAAGTCAGCAAAGGACCGGCATAAACCAGAACATGACCAGCATAAACCAGTAAAAGGACCAGCATAAACCAGCAAAGGACCGGCATAAACCAGAACATGACCAGCATAAACCATCAAAAGGACCAGCATAAACCAGAACATGACCAGCATAAACCATCAAAAGGACCAGCATAAACCAGAACATGACCAGCATAAACCAGCAAAAGGACCAGCATAAACCAGAACATGACCGGCATAAACCAGCAAAGGACCGACATAAACCAGAACATGACCAGCATAAACCAGCAAAAGGACCAGCATAAACCAGCAAAGGACCGGAATAAACCAGAACATGACCAGCATAAACCAGCAAAGGACCGGCATAAACCAGAACATGACCAGCAAAGACCTGCAAAAAGGACCAACATAAACCAGAACATGACCAGCATAAACCATCAAAAGGACCATCATAAACCAGCAAAGGACCAGCATAAACCAGAACATGACCAGCATAAACCAGAACATGACCAGCATAAGTCAGCAAAGGACCGGCATAAACCAGAACATGACCAGCATAAACCAGTAAAAGGACCAGCATAAACCAGCAAAGGACCGGCATAAACCAGAACATGACCAGCATAAACCAGCAAAAGGACCATCATAAACCAGAACATGACCAGCATAAACCAGCAAAAGGACCATCATAAACCAGAACATGACCAGCATAAACCAGAACATGACCAGCATAAGTCAGCAAAGGACCGGCATAAACCAGAACATGACCAGCATAAACCAGTAAAAGGACCAGCATAAACCAGCAAAGGACCGGCATAAACCAGAACATGACCAGCATAAGCCAGCAAAGGACCGGCATAAACCAGAACATGACCAGCATAAACCATCAAAAGGACCAGCATAAACCAGAACATGACCAGCATAAACCAGCAAAAGGACCATCATAAACCAGAACATGACCAGCATAAACCAGCAAAAGGACCATCATAAACCAGAACATGACCAGCATAAACCAGAACATGACCAGCATAAGTCAGCAAAGGACCGGCATAAACCAGAACATGACCAGCATAAACCAGTAAAAGGACCAGCATAAACCAGCAAAGGACCGGCATAAACCAGAACATGACCAGCATAAACCATCAAAAGGACCAGCATAAACCAGAACATGACCAGCATAAACCATCAAAAGGACCAGCATAAACCAGAACATGACCAGCATAAACCAGCAAAAGGACCAGCATAAACCAGAACATGACCGGCATAAACCAGCAAAGGACCGACATAAACCAGAACATGACCAGCATAAACCAGCAAAAGGACCAGCATAAACCAGCAAAGGACCGGAATAAACCAGAACATGACCAGCATAAACCAGCAAAGGACCGGCATAAACCAGAACATGACCAGCAAAGACCTGCAAAAAGGACCAACATAAACCAGAACATGACCAGCATAAACCATCAAAAGGACCATCATAAACCAGCAAAGGACCAGCATAAACCAGCATAAACAAGCAAAAGACCAGCAAAAGAACCAGCATAAACCAGCAAAGGACCAGAATAAGCCAGCAAAGGAACAACATTAACCAGCACATGACCAGCATAAACCAGCAAAGGACCAGCATAAACCAGCAAAGGACCAGCATAAACCAGGAAAAGGAACAACATTAACCAGCATGGACCAGCATAAACCAGAACATGACCAGCATAAACCAGCAAAGGACCAGCATAAACCAGCAAAGGACCAGCATAAACCAGGAAAAGGAACAACATTAACCAGCACATGACCAGCATGGACCAGCATAAACCAGAACATGACCGGCATAAACCAGCAAAGGACCGACATAAACCAGAACATGACCAGCATAAACCAGCAAAAGGACCAGCATAAACCAGCAAAGGACCGGAATAAACCAGAACATGACCAGCATAAACCAGCAAAGGACCGGCATAAACCAGAACATGACCAGCAAAGACCTGCAAAAAGGACCAACATAAACCAGAACATGACCAGCATAAACCATCAAAAGGACCATCATAAACCAGCAAAGGACCAGCATAAACCAGCATAAACAAGCAAAAGACCAGCAAAAGAACCAGCATAAACCAGCAAAGGACCAGAATAAGCCAGCAAAGGAACAACATTAACCAGCACATGACCAGCATAAACCAGCAAAGGACCAGCATAAACCAGGAAAAGGAACAACATTAACCAGCACATGACCAGCATAAACCAGCAAAGGACCAGCATAAACCAGCAAAGGACCAGCATAAACCAGGAAAAGGAACAACATTAACCAGCACATGACCAGCATGGACCAGCATAAACCAGAACATGACCAGCATAAACCAGCAAAGGACCAGCATAAACCAGCATCCCAGCGTCGAAACATACCTAACCAGCATATGCAGTTTTTTTCAACAGGGATAGATAGGACACGAAGGCTCTTTTTGTCCTTAAAAAAAGTGTGTATTTTATATATATATATATATATATAAATAAATATATATATATATAATCACACACACACGCACAAACACACCGCATAACGGCAATCTAAATATTAAGATATTCTACATGCTGAGGTTTCAAAGCGAATCGCTCTTGCTGGACTTCACTATCTTTTGACGTCTATTTTCAAATGTTAATGAAATGCGTCTTACTTTGTGTTAATTAAAACTCAGCGGACATGTTCATGGTTGCCAGGCAGTAATCAAGAGCAGCGCTGCTTCCTAATGCTAATCATTGGAAATCAATGGTCGGCGTCCAAGAGGAGCCTCCATCTGTCTCTACTGGCATCTCAGAGACCATCGTCTATGCAACATTAGCCTGCAAATGGAGCTTCTCGAAGCCATCCCCACAATGTAGGACAAAAAAGATCTTCCTTGTGCAGAAACCGATGGCTAATATTCGTAAGTTAGCTATTTTAAGCGAATCCACATCATTATGTGTCACTTTGAGTCATTTGCACTCAACAGCAAGTGTGAGCCATAAACGTTAAACTAGCCTACGTTAAGACGTAATGTTTTAAGAGGGCGCCGAATTTTATACAAATTCAATGTGTCATCATTATTTTAAATTGTACACAACACTTTAACTTAAGTTAGGCCACTTACTAAGATTTGCACGGTTCATTTGCTTGTGTCTCCAATAGATGGCAGCAGATAAACATAAACAACTGCCTATACACTGATAAAGCTTTTGGTAAATCAACAAATTGTCGCCTGCTAGAGATAACATTGATTTGAATTATTTCCACATAAAATAGTCAATACGTATTACTCTCAGATTCATTACTTTAACACCCACATTTAATCCATTTTGATGACAGACCATCAGTCAAAAATTTGGATCGGATACTGAATCCAATAGAAATGTATACAAGCATAAACTGTTAGATCAAATTTTTTTGTATTTTTTTAAAAGGATACTTCACTCATAATGAGAAGTTACTGAAAATGTACTCACCCTCAGGCCATTCCAGATATAGATTTGTTTGTTTCTTTATCAGATTTGGAGAAATGTAGCATTACATCACTCGCTCACCAATGGATGCCCTGCAGTGAATGGGTGCCGTCAGAATTAGGGTCTAAACAGCTGATTAAAAAAACAAAACATCACAATAATCCACACCACTCCATCAAGTAACATCTTGAGAAGTAAAAAGCTGTGTGTTTATAATAAGCAAACTCCATTATCGATGGGTTTTGACTAAAATATGAGTCCTAGTCCATAATATTGCTTTCTCCAGTATAAAAGTCGTTTCATCTGATGGTTTAAATTTGAAGCACCTTAATAATGGATTTGGTTCTTTCTCTAAATCTGTTACTATGAAGAAACTTGTCTGCATCTTGGATGACCTGAAAGGGAATACATTTGAGCCCATTTTCATTTTAGGGTGAACTATTCCTTTAGGATAATGCTAAACATTTAAATTAAGTGTCTAAATTGTAACTAAATGTTTATATATATTTTCTTGTGTTGTAGATCTCTTGATGTCAGTGTGGCTTGTCTAGTTATTTTATAGCGTGTCCAATAGATGGCAGTAGCTAAACACGCTGAGAACAAAGAAATACAGGCAGAACTAAAATGGCCTACATTGATAGACTGGTATAATCAACTAAACACCACCTGTTAGTTTAGCGGTAATGAATGGATTTTAGTTCACGCAAAATCTCAGGCAAGACCCATTTCTTGCCACATTAGGTTAAAGTATGTCCTGTGTTCAATACAACTGAAGCTCTATACAAGTTAAGCTTCATCGATAGCATTTTGGCATAATGTCAATTACCACAGAACATTATTTCGACTGCTTTATACTGAAAATGGATGTCTGTGGGATAATTGTTCAAGCCATAAACAGGTAATTGTCAATGTGTCCTCTTTTATTTTATTTTTTTATTTTTTGCTGCTGATACAGCTTCTATTGAACCTGAAGCCTGTTGAACCAAGATATTCCTTTAATATCGACATGACCACATGATACTTAACATTTAACTTATTGTAGCATGGACATTTTCCTCAGACAGGAATACGATTTTTTCCATTTTCAAATCTCGAAACAGACTAGGGAAGTTGCAAACGCATTTAGCTCTCATCTAAGTCTTTGAGTTCAAGCAGATGTGTGAAATGGACTTTTACAAGATTTAAGCCCACAAAGGGAGAACGAACTTCACAAACCATCTGTCTTCATTCTGTTGAATTGCTGATATGCTAAATTTGCAGATGGAAATGAACCTCGACCAATTTGCATCTTAAATCTTTAAATGTTCTTTGGAAGAACTGTGTTCCTCTTCATGGTCCAAAAATGGCAACACAACTCCATTAAAGTGGCCTTTGTTGTGAATCTGTTTTATATTTTCAGTCTTTGAAGCAAATATGATAACCTTCTGTGAGCAATCCACAAAATTGGACTTATGTTTTGGAATATGTCGAATATATGTGTATGTTTTCCCCCTGGATGTCCATCAAACCAGACAAAGAAATGGTACAGTTTCATCACATCGTGTCTTTCCTGTGGCTAATGCTCTGAGGTTTGAATTAACATGTATAGTGGCACTGTAGAAGTCATTTGAATAGGAATTGATAGGGTGTCCTTTACAATAGGTCTTAATTGGCATTTTATCCATTTCAGAGGTTGGCCAGAGGACAAATATCCGTCACTGAGAAGCAGAACATCATCCTGAATGGGATTTTAATTGAAACCGAATTATTGAGAGACTTGTTCTCGACTGACTGAGACGATTTGTCTGGACTCCGCCGACAACTGGTATTTGAATTCAATATTGACATGACTTGTGCGATTACGCTTCTCAGGGCGACAGATTAACTGTGAAGAAACAATTAGTTACTGGATTAAACACAAACTTCTACTGAAAATGAAGCAATTATCTTCCTTGGCGAACTCATCAGGTCCCTTTATTAAGTGGAAAAGTGTGAGGCATATGACCAGTATTTAGTTCACACTTGGTTTGTTCTCAAACGAAAACCCAGACCGTTGTTGTTGTTGTTTGAATTTAAACACCAAGAGAAATGCCTTGAAAAAGCAGTAGCATGCAAAATGTTCACCAGCGGTTGATGTCTGTTACGCGTAATGGACCCAAGCATGCGCCTCAAGCATAATGACAGTTATGCCCTACAAAGCCAAAAGACCTTAACTCGCTAGAGTGTGAAACTGAGAAAAACTACTTTTACGTTTTATACTTGTCCAACAAAATTAATTATAGGTAGGACGCCGGAAATTTAACAATTAGATGTTTTAGTAGTGAAAATTATCTACATTAAAAATTTGTGAGCCCAAACTTGATTTTAACTCCCATTTTGAAGTTAATGTACTCTGCCTTTGCATTGTCTGCAAAACGTGAGAAGTCACACCGAGGCAAAAGGCAGGAACTTCCACATTATCAATATTTGGTTGCTGATCACTATTTACAAAATCGCTTTAGTAACACCTGTATAAAATTTAGTGATCATGGGCTGTCTCATATATGCTATTGCATATAGTTATGTGGCTGTATGGCTGTATTTGATCGTAAACAATCAGACTAAAAGTTAAACATGAGTGGATAATGTGGATACTAAAAGAATGTGGAAATGTAAAAGAATGCTAGATAGCATAGTTGCTTTTGTATTGACTTATGAAATAGCCTAACTTGAAAGAATGCCGTGTGAATTGATGTGAACGCCAGCAAACAGGAATAATGGTCAGAATGGTTGTGGATTAAACCTCTCCGATGACATTCATCACCATGGATGGATTTTATCGGGTTATAAGAAAAAGTAGGATATCGATTTGATTGCGAACCGTATGATTGATCATGCTAGCTATGGCATTCGAGTCTACACCCAGCCAACCTGAAGTGACAAAATGGTGAATAATCTGCATAACAAAAAGAAAAACAAGAAAAATAAAAAAATCTTTAAAGGTTATTCACGATTACATATAGCTGCCAAGGTATCTAGTCTTTACGGTGCTTTGTTATATGAAGCTGTTTGGTAGATCGCAATCAGTCTAATTCGTTTGTCTACACCGTTATTAAAATGCGGCAGATTTAAAGGACAGTACGACAAAGTCAGAACACCATAACTCAATTTGAGAATTCCAAACAAATTGAAAGAACGGTAACTGGTGTTACAGTATATGCTACTCTGCCTTGGTTTCTCCAGGGCTTTTCGAAGCTATGGTTGAGACAAGCCATTATTTTCTTGGAAAAACAACGGAATTGACTAAAGATACATATACACATGATAAAGGTTGTCTTGAATGTCCCAGAAATAGAAGTTATGGTCTTTTGCCTTTACAAGGCAGAGTTTTCGTGGTTAAAGCAAGTATAACAACAACAATCACTCAACCAAAAGTGTGAGTTTGGGGCGGGACTATCTGTTTGCTCAACCAGTGGCTGATGGGGGGGGAGTGTTTGGCAAGTTATTCCCCAACAGCGGGCATCTTAACAGCAAGGGGTTGGACACTTTGTGAGAACAAAGCAATCCATTCCCACTCCGTTAAGAAGACCTGACTCATTCAATTCCAGCAGCTCAGGCAAACCTTTCACCCTAAGACGCTATCAACTCTGTCATGTCTGCCTCCATCAGATTTGAAACTCTTTTTTTGGAGTTGGAGTTTCATTTTCTTCACATTTTTTTACAGCTAGGAGTCTTAAATCTTTTTCCAGTCTTTAAAATGAATATCAGCTTGCACTATGGTACAGTTTTGGCTCTGATTAGAGTTGTTAGGCTCACCCTCATGTCATACCAAACCTGTGTGATTTTCTTCTGGTTGAGAAATGAGAAATCTCACAGAACCTTTCCATACTGTGGTTGCTTTAAGCAGTTTATGCACCACAACTGGCATTAAAAAAATGGTGAATACTTATGACAGTTTTCACTAACGATTCCCCATTTGCCATTGGTAGAATAAACAATCGTTCTAAGTGATCTGATTGGCTAACACACATGGTTCACAGGCAGATTTCTTTTTGTTTACAAAACAGTCTAGGGCTTTCACAAAAACAGTTTCAGTGCTCTGACTTAGTGAATTTTCAATAAAATAATTGCTTATACACTTTAAAAAATAAAGGTTCTTTATTTGTGTCAACTGTTCCATGAAACTTTAATATCGATAGAATGTTTCCACTGTACAAAAGGTTATTTATAGTGGAGAGTGGTTATTTAGAATATTACAATGAAAAAGTAGATTCTTTTAAGAATGCTACACTGATTTGTGGTTTGTCAGTGGAGTCACTGTGCAGTCCAAATTCAAAATACTGGAGTGAGTTGTTTCTCCCACCCCCTTAACCTCAGACTCGCCGATCGCACTGGTTGCCAGATTGAGGAACCGCCACAGGAATGAGCAGAATTGACAATGGAAAGTGACAAGCCTTACATTGTTGTTTTATCTGTCCTTTAATAAAACTCTGATCATAGAGCTTTTCAGATTGATGGCGACCGTGAGGCTTTTTGTCATTTTACATCGCTGCATTTTCCTACAACTGGCAACCCAGGGTGTTGAAGTAATATTAGGAAAAAAAATCACAAAGGTAGGAGGAATCACAAAGACTAAAAACAAAGAAAACTGACATTCCAACACAGAACACACATTTCAAAGTGGAATGACTGGATATAGCATTGTTTTTTTTTTGGAGAAACAACTTAGCATGTTTCCTAAATATGTGCAAACATATTATGATATTTTATCTTATGCTTTAGATCAGGGATCTCCAACCCTGCTCCTGGAGAGCTACCATCCTGCAGACTTCAGTAACAACCTTGCTCCAACATACCGGTCTGTAATTATCAAGTATCCCTGAACACCTTGATTAGCTGCTTCAGGTGTGTTTGATTGGGTTTGGAGCTGAAATCTGCAGGACAGCAGCTCTCCAGTAGCAGGGTTGGAGACCCTATTGAAATTATTAAATACAATTAATGGTGTAAAGTAATTATGGTGCAAATTATGTGTCTAGCCATTTCAAACATAGGATAGTCTGGGAGATTGTACTTACTGTATAATAAGTCGAAGGTGACGTCTTGCAAAAGTCTTTGAAATAAAATATGTGTAGTGATCAATAGATCCAATCATATAAGAAACAGTAGAGTGTCCAACCAAGCTCAGTATAATTTACCCCCGGTATCATATGAAAACCAACAGAACACTGAGTATTGATTTGTATATTGACTTTTGTCATACTTCAAGCTGCCGGACTTGTGGCTGGATTTGTGTTTGGTTTACTGCAGTTGTATTTTAGGGACCAAAAGTTCCTCCAGAGTTCGTGCGGTTCTCGAAACTCCCACATTAGCATGCATAAGCTTTGTTCTCAACCGGAGCAGAGATGGACTGGTCATGCTGTTGCTAATTTCTGTAATGAATTAGTCACCACTCACAAGCGTTTCTCTCAGAGCAAAACCACGTCCAGATATCTGCGTACGTGATATTCAGCGAGTCTTTTTTTTGGTGGAACTATTAGAAACTGGGATACAACAACCTTTCTTGATGTTTCCACCGCATAAATAGCAGCTGTCTTTGTCAGACTTTGCAATGTCCATAACTCCCAATGCATATTCTAGTGGTTAGCAATAGTTACCAAGCACTAGATAAAGGTTGTTAGTCCTTCCAATAGTATAACCAATTTGCTCTGGTTAAAGCTAGTATTTAATCAGAATTTGTATGACCTAGGTTGTGTGCTTTAAGCCATCTCTCCTAACACTTCCATCAATTCCCATTTACTACGGCATAATGGGGAAAGCTTATGAGATATAAGTGCTCTTTGCTTAATTCATTCTGCTATTTAAATGGCACATCATCACACCCGCCCCTTTATTACTTTAAAGCAAATTACAGTGATAAACTTCGCCATGAGGAGATGCATCAGAGACATCAACAAGCAAAAGCCACATTAATCAGGCCTATAAGCATCCCTCATCTGCATTTTGCTGTCATCAACTTTTGATTGTCATTGCAAATGGTAAAAAAAAGCAGTGATTGCCAGTCGTCTGCAATAGCAGTTCTGCACTGGGTGTATGTAATGAAAATGAATTATTATTGTAAATATATTCTGTTTAGGCTGCTTGTAGCTGCAAAGCAACACATTAAGCAACTTAAGCAATGCAATGCAAATCTAAATTATATAACAGTTACAGTTATAATGTGTGTGTGCAGAGAGAGAGAGAGAGAGAGACCTGGTTATTATAATAATTACATTATTAAAACTACTAAGTAACAATCTAAGTTATGTTTTCTGACTACTTTTTGGATTATGTTAAGATAACTTGTTTTAAATTTACCATTAAACATACCATACTGATAAGTATAAAAAAAGGAAAAGAGCAAGAACATCTATTCAGTTTCCCAAAGTGCCTATATGAAAATGCATTACTGGTGAAATTCAGAGTACAAATCTTAGGGGGTGGTTATGTATGTCTCTGCTCTCCCTATATCTTTACTGTTCATATCTTTCCCAGACTGAAATAGATTTGACATTTGGCAGTGTGCTGTGTAATACTAAATATGCATTCATTCCAACTTATTCTACATCTTCTTTATCCTCTTTATCTTTTCCTCTTCTCCCACTCATGCTCTTTGTATTTTCACCTCCATTTTCTCTGGATTATGTGGTAATTGATATGGTAATTGTGGTCATGCATTGTGCAGTGAAATGTGTCTAACCAGCATAGCTGCACATGCTGGATATCTAGATGCAATGATTGTAGACAGTGGGAGGACGTCAATCAAATGGACTAGGATCATGTCAATCAAGTGAACTTCAATCATTTTGTTTTCCGGTGTCGGTCATTCTGGGGTTGCCATGTGTCAATCAAAATTGACCTTATTTACTTTGCTAATACTATTTTATTGGCGTAATTGGAAATTATTTATTGGTGCATGCCATTGCATAATAAAGTTAAAAAGACAAGATTTTTTTTTTAATCAAAATATTACTCTGAAAATAACTGTTTGTGCAGTTTTCAACCCTGTTACTAATGTTTCCCCCTTTTTAAAGTAATATTCTGATTCATAAATCCAAAACACTCTGAGGTAAGAACTCTAGCATCCTATCAGAAAGTGAACTCTTCAAGAACAAGCAGATGTGTTCATTATTTAACACTTTACCTTGTTTTGTGTCAAACTTAAAATGTCAACCCTGTTATCGTGATTTTGTATTGTAAACATTTAAAAATAAACTAGGAAAAGATGAGCCTTAAATTCTCTTTCTAATTAGCATTTGAAGTTTGATAACTTTAAAAGACAGCGCTTGTAAAATCAAATGAAACAATTGAACTGTCGACTCTGTTACCTTACTAGAGTCATACTGTGAATATATCCAAACATTACAAACTATTAATTTGGTTTAAGATGGTGCAGTAAAAATATATATGAAATGTAACATTTCTAAACATTTTAAAAAATAAATTATTATTAAATCTGACATTAGCATGTTGCCACATTAACAACACATTTTGCACAGTATTATACAAAAAAAAATATATATATATATACAGTACAGACCAAAAGTTTGGACACACCTTCTCATTCAAAGAGTTTTCTTTACAATTTTCATAGTCATGAAAATAGAGTCACACTGAAGGCATCAAGGTCTATTTGACCAAGAAGGAGAGTGATGGGCTGCTGCGCCAGATGACCTGGCCTCCACAGTCACAGGACCTGAACCCAATCCAGATGGTTTAGGGGTGAGCTGGACCGCAGACAGAAGGCAAAAGGTTCAACAAGTGCTAAGCATCTCTCGGGGAACTCCTTCAAGACTGTTGGAAGACCATTTCAGAAGCTCATCAAGAGAATGCCAAGAGTGTGCAAAGCAGTAATCAGAGCAAAAGGTGGCTACTTTGAAGAACCTACAATTTGACATATTTTCAGTTGTTTCACCCTTTTTTTTATGTATATAACTCCATATATAATTCCACATGTGTTAATTCATAGTTTTGATGCCTTCGGTGTGAATCTACAATTTTCATAGTCATGAAAATAAAGAAAACTCTTTGAATGAGAAGGTGTGTCTAAACGTTTGGTCTGTACTGTGTGTGTGTGTATATATATATATATATATATATATATATATAAAATTCTTTTTTTTTTCTTTTCTTTTTTACACACACACACATATACAGGTGCTGGTCATATAATTAGAATATCATCAAAAAGTTGATTTATTTCACTAATTCCATTCAAAAAGTGAAACTTGTATATTATATCCATTCATTACACACGGACTGATTTATTTCAAATCTTTATTTCTTTTTATTTTGATGATTGTAACTGACAACTAAGGAAAATCCCAAAATTCAGTATCTCAGAAAATTTGAATATAACTTAAGACCAATACAATACAATACAATACAACTGAAAAGTAAGAACATGAAAAGTATGAGCATGTATAGCACTCAATACTTAGTTGGGACTCCTTTTGCCTGAATTACTTCAGTAATGCGGCGTGGCATGGAGTCGATCAGTCTGTGGCACTGCTCAGGTGTTATGAGAGACCAGGTCGCTCTGATAGTGGTCTTCAGCTCTTCTGCATTCTTGGGTCTGGCATATCGCATCTTCCTCTTCACAATACCACATGGATTTTCTATGGGGTTAAGGTCAGGCGAGTTTGCTGACCAATTGAAAACAGGGTCCTTAAACCAGGCACTTGTAGCTTTGGCACTGTGTGCAGGTGCCAAGTCCTGTTGGAAAATTGAATCTGCATCTCCATAAAGTTGATCAGCAGCAGGAAGCATGAAGTGCTCTAAAACCTCCTGGTATATGGCTGCATTGATCTTGGACCCCAGAAAAACACAGTCCTATTTATATTTGACTTGCAATGGACCTAAATATGATGCTGCTAAAATTAGGTCTCTTCGAGGGCAAACCTTCGTAATAGCCTTCAAATAAGGATCACACATATGATGTCTTAAAATGCCATCTATACGTAGGCTAGTTATTAGATTTTATTTCCTATATCTCAATAAAATCACACAAGGGATTATATAGCACTAATGGTGTTTATAGAGTGAGTTGATTGGCTATCAGATGTCTTGAAGACGGCGTGGGTCTGATAACATAGAAATGAGCTGATTATTCACTCTCAAGTGAACACGTGCAACTGTCATTTAACACACAAGAATAGATGTGTTCATTAGTCAGCCACCATCACATCCATCTCTTTGAATGAAGGCATGTATATATATATACAGTATATCATATTGGAGGTCACACACATGGATCATGCAGCATGGGTTTCCATATCATTTATCTTCAGTAAGCAATCTGTAGTTGCAGCAAAGATAATAACTGAAGTAAGTGAAGGAAATGCCTGTGGGAGTCACAGATGGGAGTGTGTGGATTGTGCGTGTAAAACACATACAGGCCAGCACAGGCTTGGATTTGCACCATAGATCACATGTTTTCCCTCGAAATAAAAGGAAAGAAAAACGTGTCAGTATTTTTACACAACAGGCAGGAGATTTAATTAATAATAATAATAAAAAAACTAAATATTTACATAAAGAGACTACTGAAAAAATAAAATTGCATATGCTCAACAGCAGATTACTGAAAATTTAATCATTAAATAAATGTAATACATAATATTATTATAAAGATTCTAAATTAATAATATATAAATAATCAATCACTCATTCACTCATTCAGTCATTCATTTAGTTCCTTCCTTCGTATTCATATCCACATGACGCGCTGACAACCATAAATATATTTTTTTTTTTACCAAAATTTGAATTCAAATTTAAAATAATCACATATATATATATATATATATATATATATATATATATATATATATATATATATATATATATATATATATATATATATATGTGTGTGTATGTGTGTGTGTGTGTAACATTTAAGAGTTTTTTAATTAAAATTCCAAAAATCACTAGAACGGTGTTATATATTTTGCTGACTTGTATACTTTATCCCAAATGTTTTGAAAAATATTGAAATCTAGAGAAATGAGCAATTTTAAATACAGACCGTGTCCATGCCATTGTGTTGCCTGCCAATGATGTCATAACCCCTTGATTTCTGTAATTATTATTATTCTTTTTTTTTTTTTTTATCATGGGAACACCAAAGACGCTTTAATATGTTGTATTAAACAAACGTTCACATACGCATGACCGGAAGGACCAGAAGCGGTCGACTGTGGCATAATAAAAGCTCCACTGCTTTCGAGCCGTGTGTCGCACTTGTTCAGTGGCCTCGTTTTGCTTCTACATCTTTCAGGCACGTCCTGCTTCATTCTGCTATGTTAATAAAATCATAAGCTAATCTTTAATCAGGTCTGCTAAAATTAACAAATTTTACCCTTTTAAACCAACAAAAAAAAAAAAAACCTAACCGAAGCGAGATGATCAGGTTAGTTGTTTGCTTGGTTCCAGTGATAGATTAAATGATTCCATGTTTGTCTCCCAGAACGTGTCTAGTTTTATTATAATTTGTCATTATGAACAAGACTGATGTCATCCAGCACTTGCTCAGATTCAATCACAGAAGTGCCCAAGACATAATCATAACTCTCAGAAAGAGCAGTCGCACAAAAAAAAAAAAAAAAAAATCATTTTGCGTCTTATGATTCAGAACCAAGCTTCAGCATAATGTGTGTGCAAATTGAAGACCAATTACGGTGAGTCAGCATTCATGTTGATGCAAAAAAAGAAGGTAACCTCTCTACCAAATTCAGAGAAAAAAAAACAAAAACAAACGGCATTATTAGCATATGGTAGCAAATGTTACATATCATGTGAGGCTATACACAGTACACAGAAAATAACTCAAATCATTACCTGATTGTATGCTGAATGTATGGATACGTGTTTTCCTTAACAACAAAAGACTGTTGAATGTTTATGGATGCAAATTCAGCTTATTTTTATTTTTTGGATCATTTATCTTGTCCATTTCTGCTGTGAAAATCATTAGACAAAGAGTCTCCACTGTCTGTTCTGGCATATAAACAAATAGATTCATTTAATTCTGATTAAAATTGAAAAAAAATCAAGAACTGCAAGTCTATGCAGCACTATGGTGTAGATTAGCTTTTTCAATTATGTTTGTTTTATGAATCATTAATAACCTACACTTTTAAGGTTGCTATACAGTACACTGTTGGTATTGTTTGATGAATGTTTGATGAAATCCAAGCTTGGTCATTCTTTCTCAATATGTTAATCAGCTTAGCATTAGCATAAAATTATATCGCTTTTGACTGTTTTTGGTCAGAAATTCTTTTGCTGTTGCAGCATCTACCGAAGTCTGTACCGAAGACAGTTTGACCCCCTGATTACTCCTGGACAAACCTTCTGTGTTTCCTAAAATAACAGTGCTTCAGTATTTTTTGCTGGAGATATTGTAACTGTACCCCAACCCATCTGGTGCATTTTTGACAACAGTCCAACTGCACCATCAACCTCATAATGAGAGTCCACCTGTCGCTTTGGCTCTGTTTTAGACCAGTAGCATCTGGTACAGTTTTTTATTTTATTTTTTTTTACTTATTTTTTTAGCAATATTGTCATCCTATGCAAATTAAAATGAGTGTTACTTCATTGTCCAATCAAATATTCTCAAGAATGAGAAAGTCAGGCCCCACTACAAAGAATTATACCAACTGAAAGTGCTCAAAGTGAGCAATCAGAATTGACCACTTAATGTTACAAATGACCAATCAGAACTAAGTGTCCAGAGAGTAGTGTAACAGTTCCATTGAACTGTTCAAGAGCTCAATGCTACAACTGACCAATCAGAATCAGGGATCAATGCTACAAATGACCAATCAGTCCAAATCGAGTATTCTAGAGAACCATGTAAAAATTCCATAAAACTGATCAAAGTAACAAAATAAAAATGTCTGACCACTCAATGCTACAATCGACCAATCTGAATCAAGTGTTCCAGAGAGCAGCGTAACAAATCCATAGAACTAAAAAAATAAAATAAAAAAATGTTTGAGCTCAATGCTACAACTGACCAATCAGAAACAAGAATCAGTACTACAACTGACCAATCATAATCAAGAAGCAGCACTACAGTTGACCAATCAGAATCAATGTTACAATTGACTAATCAGAATAAGGGATACAAGAAACCAATCAGAATCCAGTATTCCAGAAAGCCAAGTTGCAATTCCATAAAAAAAAAAAAAAAAAAAAAACATCTTACCACTCAGTGCTACAACTGACCAATCAGATTCAATGCTACAAGTCAACCAATCAGGATGGAGTATTTGAGAAAGCTGTGTAACAATTCCATAGAAATTATTAAATTAAATAATAATGCTTAAAACAAATCTGACTGTGCAATGCTACAACTGACTAATCAGAAAGAAGAATCAATACTACAATCGACCAGAAACAAGTATTCCAAAGAACGTGTAACAATTCTATAAAAATGTTCAAATATACAAAAAAGTAAATCTGAACGCTCAATGCTACAACTGACCAATCAGGATAATAATAAGAAAAATTATATTTCTTAAAGCTTTATAAAAAGGTTTTGTTTAAACTTCAAATCTATACAAATTTCCACTAACATTCAAAAGGCCCGAGTATGCTTAAAATATTCAAACATAAGTGAACCCTTCTTTAAATCATTGACAAACCACTCACTTACCACTCACTCACTTAAATTCAAGAAGCTAAAACAGTAGTAGTTCTTCAAACAACTGGATGCTTTATTTGCTCTGATTGAGCATAATTATATCGTCTCGATTTAGGATTTGTAGTTAAAATGCTGAAGCAGATAGATCCGTCTCCGTGCTTCGTAGAAAATCAATAATTTCTGTCCGACTGATGAGCTTCTTGGGGACCCCGGAGAGTTAAAAATTAGTTGCAAATGAAGACAAAGCTCTGTCTCAATGAGTTCGTTTTCCGAGGTGAAATTCGTCAATAGCAATTTCACTTTAACTTTTCTTTCCCTTCCGGCATTCTTTGACCTTGTACGCTCAACTTTTCCTTTAGCAGTTTTATGAATTGGGTCTGTCATAATCTAATGTAATGAATGACCTGTAATGATGAATTAGAAATTGGTTCAAAGAGCTTCTCTTCATTTGCTGTTTCGAACATGTGAACTCAATATTGAAGTCAAGAAAAACGTCCCTTAACCTTTGTACACTTTGTGCAATTTGTAATGGTTTTTTGCATAAACAACCTCTAAACAGATACAAAACAAACTTGTGTTTGGCGTCAGGCAGAGGTGCGGTGGGGTTAGAGCAGGAGTCATTGGTCGGTGTTGTAGGTGTGTGACCTATCCATTTTCTTCCTTGCTATAACTCAAGCACTAAGTATAAAATGATCAGCATCATAATCATCAAGTGTCCAAATGTGGCATGACGATCACGACACTTGAAACGCACGTCCCTGCAGACACCGGCGAAAGGGTCAACCTGCGGGTCACAGCGGGTGCGCCAGGCTCCGATCCTAATGCGGCTGTCGGGACGTTATGATGGATAGCGGAAGGGACGTGTCATTACCCATCAGGCTTGGAGAGATTTCCGCATCTACGAGTGTCGGCTCAATTGGGAGGAAGTAATGCAAATTGATCACGCTTCATTGGTCCTCTAATTGACGTTGGGCTTTGGTGACTGTTTTAATGGGACAAACACATGAGGCTTGTCTTCGGTAAAAAACGCAATGCTCAGAGGACTGATAAAGACACTTTTCTACATTTCTAGATGCAAACAACATTACTCCCATCATCATTTTATGCTTTATAGTTGACTCCGTTTCTTTTCTTTTCTTTCTAGGTCTTCTAATGGATGAATTACAACAAACAACACTATTTGTATGAATTGAACAATAATGTATTTATATATTTATGTTTATATACTTCTACTTGTCCTGGCTCTTCCAAGCTCTACAATGGCAGTGAATAGGGTTAGGAAGTCATATACACCTAGGACGACTCAAGGGTGAGTAAATCATGGGGTAATTAAAATTTTTGGGTGAACTGTCCTTTTAACTCATGATAAAGTAGAACCTTTATGTACAGATGAAAAAGAGGTTCACATTTTGTGCCTCAACTAAAAGCGACTGACTTCTAGATATAGTTAAATTTTCTGCTAAAAGACACACTCAACAGTCCCTCGACCGTCACATTACTAGAAAAGCATTATGTTTAGCTTGATGGACTATAAATGGAATATAAATGACAAAGAGTCTGTAACAGTGATGTTTCATTGATTTCAAACCAGTGAAGCGCGTCTGCTAACTATTCTCTCTCTCTGGCCTGTCTATTAGCCCCCAGAATTGAATTTTGTTCATAACTTTAGTTTACGACCTGCACTAGCAAGTCAGCAGAAATCAGTTTTACCATAATGTCTGTAAACATCTACACGCAGCTGGAAATTACACATCATAATCACTGGAGGAAGTCAAAATAAATTGGTGTTTGAAATATAAAATCTGTTATCCTCATTCATGCATTAAGATGATTCACACCACCTTCTGGTATCATAAAAATGTCAGTGAAACACAAAAATGAAGCATTGCTTTCCAATCAATCACGCATCTTTCGTTTCTTGTTTGTGTGTAATGGACAGAGGTGGATAATTATAATTTGCCTCGCTGGAAAGGGTTCTTCAACACAATTATGTGTAAACAGCCAGTAGTGGCTGTCTGCAGTTGGATCAAGGATGAGGACTCGACAGGCAAAGCCGCTTTGATGAGTTTAATGCTAAACTTCTCCTCCTGCAAAGGATTGTGGGTATACTACTGTGATTGAGGCAAACAATGACAAGCGTGAACAAACATGGTAAAGATTGGATGGATTCGGAGTAATCAGAATGATAAATGCTTTCGGGAAGTCTTGAGGTAATTAGGTTGACGCGAATTACACAAACAAAACTTTGTCAATTAATTTTTAAGGAACCATTAAAGAGCTCTTGAACTGAGAAACGAACATTTTCTTAATCTTGTGATATCTTGCAAAAGTATTCAGACCCCTCATGCTTCCAAAAACAGCTGAATTATTTTTTCACACTTTGAAATGTTGAAATACATTAATTTATTGCATTCATTTATTCTACCAATGTATATAATTATCTTTGTCTTGCAAATGTATTCAGACCCCTCATGCTGACAAAATATTATGACATTTATTTATTTTTCCCATACAAGGAAATTAATGAAAATATTTTCCTTCTTTTATTTCTATTAATGTTTATTTAATTATATTAGCATATAAATTATTTTGATACAAATAATTAATTTGCATTTAACTTTGTACATGTATTAACAAACACGCAAAAAAAACGCTAAAAAACAACAAGTGTCACAAAGTATATACTTTATTGGTAGTCAACAAACCACACAAATTAGGGTTTTATATCTATATCTATATTTAATTTTGTCCCAATTTTTGGTAATAGTAACTTTCAAACCTTATTTAAAATCAATAGAAAATAAAATGTCTAGTATAATACTTAGCTTGACCTTCTGAAGTGTATGGATTTTCTGAAGGCTATGTGCTTTCTTTCCCAGACCCTTGAAAACATAAAAAAGGAAAATAAGTTTAAAGCATTTTCATTAACAAGACAAATATAAAAGCCTTATCACACTCCTGACCACATTAATCTATATATTGTTCATATAACACTTAAGAGAGTTCAGTGTAAACAGATTTGTTGTGCAGAATAATGTGAATGCATAATAATTGACATAATAATAATGAACTCACAAATGAGGTGTAACGCACTATATCACCTTGGGTGTGCATTCACGTTGAATGATCGAGAGTAAGCTGTGTCCCGATGTGCATACTATCCATCCTAAATTCTATGTGAAATTAGTAATTTTCAGTACTATTTAGGACAGATAGTATGCACATTGGGACACAGGGAGAATCTTTCCCCAGTATTCATAAAAACAGTATTTAGTTGTTTTCTATAGGCTGTTTTTCATTTCTGCCTCGGTCTCAATCCTCCCCAAGACCACAGTTCAGAGTCTGCAAGAGCTCACAGAGCCCATAATGGAAGATGGGATTTGTGCCACCCAGGAAGTTGAACAAGAGAAAACCTGCTGTGGAAATCAATGAGTCAGGATTGAACAGTGGAATCAGGTTTATCTGCCCTAAGGGGGGAATTAAATTTGTGGTGCACCAGAGTTTGGGCTTTTTTTATTTATTTATCTGAACACCATAATAGTTCAAAGTTTTGTCCGATTAACTAAGTTTTGAAACCAAGCATGTTTGTCAAGAGACCAAACCAGTAGAATATATTCCTGGTCGTGCTTCAGTTTGATGTGTAGTAGTCTATATAGCCTATTTTTATAAACTTTTATTATTGTTATTATTATTACTCTATCTGGCACTTTTGGAACTGTATTGTAGGCTCCATGTTTAATGTGAAGCGCGTCAGTGCCCTCAGTGACGACACAGTTACCCGCGTTCTAAAGATTCTCGCCTTCATTCTCATGCATGAGTGGATTCTCTCTCTCTCTCTCTCTCTCTCTCTCTCGCTCTCTCTTTCTCTCTCTCTCTCGGTGTGTATGTAACGGCGGGACAGAAAGGTAAGTCCAAAACCGACGGAGTGAAGATTCCTCTTGAAGCTCATTCGTCAAATCTTTGTTTAGGACTTCGCGGGTTTCCCAGCTAAACGCGGGAAACCGGACCCCTCCTCAACACAGAGAACTGGGTGGAGGAAGGGAGCTGTGCTTTTTCGCAGAGGGCACAGTTTATCCTGACAAACATACATTCAGCAATACTATAACAACCCGTATTTTAACTGAAATAGATCAACAGACCTTAAAACAGAACAGCAAAACAATCGTTTGTTTTCAGTTGTGTTCATTTCTGCCACAGAAGCCTCAGGCAATCACCACCGCACTGTGTTTGTATTGGATCAGCTCTACCCAGTAGAGGGCAGTGTATGAATGGTTTATAACCGAACAGTATGCTGGTATTGAAGGCATATAAAGCACGTCAGAGAGTCTGTGTCGTGACTCGACACCAGTTTCCAAATGTGAATGTTACATTCTGATTTTGTAACTGTTTTTGCATGATATCGTAGTCTACAAATGAAATAGCAATAATCATAAATAATGCTGCTTGAGATGGTAGGCTATAATATGTTATAAAAAATTATACATCCATGTCTGTGTGGCTAAGTACACACAATTCTTAGACTAGAGCCATGGAGGTAAATTCAGTTAGTGGTTTGTGAAAAATCAGGAATACATACTTTTTCTAGCTGTATTTATCCTTGTAAGATCAAAGTCAAAACACACACATTGTTCACATTCATGTCTTTTCAAAAAACATACTGTTTACTTGGGAAAAACACCAGTATTTTTTATTATTTTATTTAATCTTAACATAAATGTTATATCCAATTTTTATTTATTTAAACCTAAATAAAATAAATACATAAATATATAAATGCATCACAATGATCTCATTCTTATGCTATTACAAATCCTTTTTATCTCAAAAAATATCAGTGGTTTCTTTCATCTTGTGTAAATATTTTTATTTTATTCATTAGGTCTTAGTTATTATTATTTTTATCATTATTATTATTTAATCATTATATGTATGATTAATGCATAACCCAAAAGTGTCAAATCTGTTATTATCCCACGAAACGAGTTCTGTAAATATCCCATTTTTTATTTTATTTTATTTGTTTTGTTTGTTCAATTTTGTATGATGAATGGTATAGAATGAGCTACTGTATACAATATATCATCCCAAAATGAAAAATAGTAATAAAAAAAAAAAAATCTCCACTGACAAACCAGTTCAAACAAATATTTATTTATTTTTCCTTGGAAAATAAAAGCATTACACTGTAAAAAATGTGGAGTAGGATTTACTTGAAAAAAGCTTGCTAAGTTTTTTCACTCAGAAAATTGTAGTAAATTTACAAACATTTGCTAAGTAAAAGCCTAAACATAATTATTAGTAGGTTTAATTAGACATTTTTAAGTTAGGTTTACTTGGAAATTCCCACTTAATTTTGGTGACTCTTTGTTTCTGAATTTTACATTGTGTAGCCTAATGCTTATTACTGAAAAAAAAGCGTACAACTGTATTTTTCTTTTGCAAATTTTGCACTCATATATTTTAAGTACAACTTAAACATTGAATTTAATAAAATCTGTGAGTTTATGCAATTTACTTTAACAAGGTAACACTGGTAAATCACCGTGCTATTAAAGCATTTGGTTCACTTGCAAACATGCAAGTAAGCATGTAGACAGGCTGTTATCATTTTAAGATGATATGCCCACTCAATAAAATGAATAGCCACCTGAACACAGAGACCTCAATACTTGGTACACCATACACAATGACGGTAACAATCAGTGAATAGTGTTTGAGTATCAATGCGTCATTTTGAATAGAAAATAAACTCCAGGTGTCACAAAACAGTATGTTACTAAAACAAACAACAACTAACAACTAAAATAAACAACTAACAACAAAAACAACCATAAAACAGTGTACATTTTTAATTATTCATGCCCCATTGCTTGATGGGAAATATGGCATCATAACTTTGGTATTTACTTAAAGAATCCTTGTAAGCATAACAAACGGTTCCTAGTAAAATATACTTGAGTTTTAACTTTCATTTCTACCTAGGCAGTTCCATTTGAATTTACTTGTGTATTTAAGTAAAATAAATAAAAATGAAACCTCAAGTAGCTTATTGAATTAAACATGATATTTTGAAGTAAAAAGACAAAATAGTATTTGTTTGTAAAATTTACTTAACTGATGGTATCTTTATTTACAAGTTCAAAAAATCATTTTTTACAGTGTATATAGCCTGGGTAATATATAACAATTGTATTTTATTTATTAATTATTTTAAGTTTATACAGTATGATGAATGGGATACAACACCCGGAAATAGCATATTCTTTTTCCACCCTCATTGTCATTCCAAACTTGTTTAGGTTTAAATAAATAAATAATAATGGAATATAACTTAAATAATAAACATGGGCCCTACAACTTCCAACCCTTAGTGTTTTTGTCATAAACGTGATCTATATGACCTGTGTGAAATATTTCAACTCATCTGAAGATCTATGACAGTAGGCTACTTCAAAAGAATTCAATCAGAATTCAAAAGAATAATTTCTACTCCGTGGCGTCAGAACAGATGCCGAATAAATAAATGAATTTATCAGTATAGAGTATGAAATCCAACATACTCCCTGCTGCCGTTCTTTGACCATCTGCTTGTGAAGATCGAAATTGCCCAGTGCCTCCAAAGCCCTTCGCTTCTGAAAAGGCTAGCGTATAGTTCTTTAGCGCGGAAGGTTACCCGGGGAATTCGTTCTGGCAGAAAGACATCGCGTTTGGCCACGTTCATCGTTTTCCATCTGAGGAAAGGAATTTCTAATGAAACATACTGACTGAATAAATCAATTCTCCATATCTTTAAAGGTTTAGAATCCCCAATGTTTCCGATTTTATGAAAAAATAAAATAAAAAATGTTCCCTGTGACAGCCCGCATGTTGCCTCAAGTAAGACTCAAATTAATGACCTTTGGAAGTGGAGCTGAACATGCTAGCCAGCGAGCTAAAGGCCAAGCCTAAAGCTGTGTAGTTGGACTGCGGTTTGATCCTCAAAGGACTCAAATTTGCCGTGACAGCCCAGACAGCATAACTGATGAACCAGCCTCACTCCATTACTAGCGCCAGAGAAAAATAAATAAATAAATAAAGTCCTGCACTATAGACTCAAAGACCTTTTATAGTGCAACCCACCTCTAATGTAAGCTGATTCTGCGTTTATTGCACTCTGCTAGTGTGGATTTGGAGATTGATTGTGCTCTTTAGGTGGCAGAGTTTTTGTAAATCTACGCTTGCCAGCTTAAAAAAAAAACATAGGTGGATAAGATACATCCTGATGAGAAGGGACATTGCTCATTGAACAAGGTTTGTTCCTCTGAGAGGTAAAGTCATCCACCATTATTAGCTGCCTAGAAGTTCTCCTCACATACTATAAATATACAACAACGTCAGCTTGTAATCAAAATGGACCATTTACTTTCTTAATACAGATTCCTAATCTCATTTTCTCATTAAATACCCTATTTCGCTTTGAAATACATCACATAATAGAGGTAAAATGGGTTGCGAATGATGTTTCATGTTGTAGTCTCCATGAAATCCTCACCTATGGCTTTTACCCTGCTAATTAACGTTAGCATATGCTAGTATTATTATTATTGTTATTATTTTAAATGGTGCGTTATTTTGCCTGATTTTATCACATTATATAAGTAAAATGAGTTGTTGAATTATTTTTATCCATAAGGTCTTCAAAACTATTGTTTTACGGCTTTTAGTTCCTGTCAGATAGAATTAGCATATTAGCATACTTGTATTTATATAGATTGACAAAATGCTCTTTTACCAGATTTAAATCGCATTACAGAAGTATGGGTTGTGGATTGTGTTTAATGTTGCCTTGAAGTCAAATTGCAGAGTTCTGTATCTGAAAGTTACTTTAAAAAAAAAAAAAAAAAAAAAAAAAAAAAAACACATTAATACCATATTACAGTGATTTCACCATGGTACACATGTTAGGTGAAAAATGAAATGTTTCAGGAACCAGTCTTATCGTTGAAGTCTTCATGAAATCAAAGCAAACGTTTATACAGTAGCTTTTTGTTTCTTTCAATTAGCTTTAGCATGCTAGCATAAGTAAACTAAATGTTCTTAAACCAAATAAACACAATTGTGTAAAGCAGACAAACATTCATGATTATACACTGATATACATTCAAGGCATAGTACACGTTTTATGTTATATAAAATGCTCTTTAGAAGTCGTTTGACATGTTTTGCCTCAAATTCCTTTTTGACCAGTTCACACAGGAAAGAAAAACACATTCAGCAAACCATTTAGCATTGTGAGATCATAACACACAACCTAGCTAATTCATTTAGTTAAATAGACATGTAGTTAAAATAACTCTCATGCCTTGTGGCGGTAACTGCTAACCGCTAACCGTTAGCTGTAACGGTTTAGAAATAAACAGACTGTTGAGAATATCAAAACTCAACTCATATTGCAGGTGTGGAGAGTTTCAGCTTTCTACAGTGGATTTAAACTTTTGGAGGTCTTTAATACCAGAACAATCTCCAATTTTAGGTTTCCATTAAAGTATACAGACTATTTCTTATGAAAATCTTTTGGGTTTTAGCTAGATTAGTAGCACCTGAGGCCAACGCTTTATGATAACTGACTAGCATATCAATGATATCCACTTTGAACCTTCTTTTAGCCGCAGTTCTGTGCCAATTACCTGATCTGTCCTTTACTGTTAATTAGCATCATTAGGTTTTTCACATGATGCCCTGGGGTGTTTTCACTACAGCTGCCCAGTCACTTAAAATTCTCTTTAAAGGATGAACAAATTAATGCAAAATACGATAATGCAATATTTCTGCAGATCCCTAGATGTAAAACATTTCATTTCTGTAATTATGGGCATAATTGTACCTCAATTTCAGTGAAGAATCTTGGGAAACACATACTTAAGCTAATACCTCATTAATGTGTGTATCAACAGCAGTGTTGTAAGACACTCAGAGGTCACACTTGCCCACACAAGGGCTGGAGTCACAGAGATGGAGAGATTTCTGCAGAGACTGGGCTTCTTGAACACCGGTCCTTAGGAATAAATAAATCCTTTCAGATTTAATGAGCTCTGCAGGAAGAAAAAAAAAAAAAAAAGTAAAAATGGTTGGACATCTTCCAAGTTGGAGTAAACCGTATTTTCCCCACACCTTTATCAACAAGCCAGAAATGGCGAATGTAAAAAAGACAAATAATGGCTGTGCATAACACTTGTTTTATTATTATTATTTATTTATTTATTTATTTTTTAAAGACCAGCACCACAGTACTTTACTAGCATGCTAAAGAGGCATACAAAGTTATATTTTAAAATTAAGGCTTGTGTATTGAGTACAAAATCATTTTGTGTGTGTGTGTGTGTGAGTGCTGTCAAACGATTAATCACATTCAAAATAAGTGTTTTTGTTTACAAAATATAAGTTTGCGTACCGAGGATATTCATTATATATATATATATATATATAGATGCATGTATATATTTAAGAAAAAATATTTTATTTTTTATATTAAATATATTTATAAATAATATAAATTATATGAATATACATATATGCATATAAATACATGTAAATATTTTCATAATATATACATGCAAGTGTGTGTATTTATATATGCAAAATAAATATACACAGTACGCGCACATATATTATGTAAACAAACCAAAAAACGTTTATTTTGGATGCGATTAATCATGATTAAGCGTTTGACAGCACTACAGTAGTTTAATAATTTAATAATTGTAATTGTTTTCATTTTGAACATAACCACTGTATTCTATATAAAATGGAAGAACAGTTTTGAAAAGTGATTTTTCAATCATATTAATATGTTTAATTTAGATCTGCATTTGCATAGGTTTAAATCAAATATTTTGTTATAAGAGATGATCAATTAAAAAAAAAAAAAAATTGTGACAACTGTGTGACAAGCCAAATATATAATTTATTTAAGCCACAAAATAAACTTAATTCCTCAAAATAAGTATAATGAACTATGCAAAAAAGTATTATATATATATATATATATATATATATATATATATATATATATATATATATATATATATATATATATATATATATATATATATATATATATAATCATTACTAAGAAAACCCAGACTCCCAGATGTTTTTTCTATGTTATTGCTTTCCAAGAAGAAGAATAGCATTAGCATGGAATAGCATGGCGCTGTCTGTCAGAGACTGTAATGTACATACTGTATATGTATGACATGCTGTTTTTTCACGTATACATACTGTTTAGTATGCAGTATAGTGTAAACTAATAATACAGACATGTCCTTTGATACCGCACACTGTTTCACATACTATTAGTCAAATGGCAGTATATACTAAATAGTATGCAGTAAAAAGTACACTATAGTATTCTGACAAAATGCATAAGCGAACTGCAATATTTTGACATTAAGCATGAATAGTGTCATGTGTGTATTGTTGGTTTTCTGGAACTCAAATATCCAAGATGAGGGTCTGGCAGCCATAGTATCCAGCATGTTTAAGTGGCTTTAAGTAAGACAGACGATCCTGCAGTGCTGGTATCTATTGAGTGGATTGTTCTTTTATTCCCTAATTCTCTCTTTGTCCCCCCGAAGCGGAGTTTTCACTCAGCAGTTGTCTGTCACCTCAGAGCGGAGGAGAGACATGTCTCCTAATGGAGCCACAGAGCTCCCATCAACCGTGTCCTTGTGCTCTCAATGTTAAATGACCATCATTCACTATGCATTTATGACTTCATGCAATTACATTTTATTGAGGGAAAATGCTGTGTTTGGATTATTAAAGGAATAGTTCATCCAAAAATGTCATTATTCACTCGGACTGAACCCATATGCTTTTATTTTTTTCTTATTTTCTTTCCCAGAATCTCTTTTACTTCAGTTCACTCAAAAAAAAAAAAAAGTTTGCAAAGCTTCAAAATAATATTAAAGTAACAGTTCACCTAAAATTTAAAATTTAGGCCATCCAAGATTTAGATGAGTTTGTTTATCAGATTTGGAGTAATCTAGCATTTAATCACCATTGGATACCCTGCAGTAAATGGGTGCCGTCAGAATGAGAGCCCAAACAGATGATAAAAACATCACAATAATCCACAAGTAATCCACATCACTCCAATTTATCAGTTGACGCCTTATGTGAAAAGCTGTGTGTACTATTACTATAAAATTGTTCATACAAAATGTGTGCTTTCAGAAGGTTTGAAATATTGTGCATAATAGCTTTAAAGTATGTAATATAAATGAATAAAACATTGATTATTTCAACAAGTAAAAATGTTGAATGACAACATCAGGAAGTTTATTTATTCATTTTATATCAGGTATTTTCAACTCCGTTACCTAAATTATAAAAAGTTGTGACATGTCTGAACACGGTTTAAAAGTGATAAAAGTGTGATATGGATACTGTATTTTCAAGCAATAAACATTAAATAAGCTTCTAAATTACTTGGACAACATATATAATTTTAACTATAGAAAAACGAGTTACAGGGTTGAACATTTAAATTCAGCTTTAAGTAGGCGCTAGGATGGGACCAAATGATGGTTGGAAGTTAATACATTTTTATTTCCTATTAACTGAAAAAAAATAAAATATTTGTGGGATCATTTTTTATTGGATAACAGGGTTAAATGTTTGCACAGGATGAATGCAGTCAACACTAAAATTTGTATAAAAGTAATAAAAGAAAATTACTCTAATTTAAATGTACTCCACGGATGAGATACTGAAAACACCTGCGTGAAGATTATTGAGAATATTTTTTTTTTTTTTTCAGCAGATGGAAAAAATTTGATGAATTTGGAAAGACTTGCAGTGAGTAAATAATGATAAAAAATATATATATACTTTAAATGTTTCAATTAAATCCCTCACATTTCTGGCTACTGTATGTTTGCAGGAGTAAATGCTATGCTCAAAGGTTTATGGTCTATTTATAGATACGTAGAGGCAGAAAGTAAATTAATACAGCATAATATGGTTGAGCATGAAGAATCTGAATGGAAAATTGGTTATGGCAGAACCTCTGAGAACACTTTGTGAGGTTGTTTTTGACCAAAAGCCGAGTTTTCATCTACACTGTCAACCATTTATACTGCAGATGGTCTCATCCACATGTCACTTTGATGTGACAGTTTCAGGCTGATCGTGGAAAAAATATTTTGAGTTTACAACAACAAATCAAAGCAAATGACATGCTTTCAGTCACATTTATTAATGCTGTAAATATAAAATATTTTGATCAAAAAGGAACAAAACATTCAGGTGGGGATTATTAAAATCAAGTCTGGCTGTTTATGGCATGTAGTTAACTATAGGGGGGAAAAATGTCACCAGTTTATCATTTAGGGAAATAAAACTAGAATAATGGCCCTACATGGACAATCAGCGGGTATTTTAATTCATTTTCCAACTCCTACATTTTGACATGGTCTAAACACTGTTTAAAAAGTAATCTCTGCAATACTTATTTATTTATTTATTTTCCCTAACAATTCACATTTTAAATATTAACCATGGTATAATGAGTAACAGGGTTGAAAATGTAAATTAAGTTGTCAGTAAAGGCTAATATGGGATTAAATGTTGGTGTATATATATATATATATATATATATATATATATATATATATATATATATATATATATATATATATATATATATATATATATATTCCATAAATTGAAGTAAAATATTTGTTGGATCATTCTTTTTCTTTGGTAACAGGGTTGACTGTTTGAGAGTGATGAATACAGTCAACACTACAGTTTGTCTGAAATTAAGACAATTAGATTTGCCTGAATGCCATATCCAAATAATAAAAAAAGGATGGAAAACTTGAATCGGGGACACACATGGACAATCAAGAAGTATTTGGAATTTGTTTCAACTCTGTTACCAAAATTGTCCCAACACTGTTTAAAGTCAAATTTGTGATATTGTTATTTCATAGAAATAGACACTGGATACAATTTTAAATCAAATAAATAACATTTATAAGACTGATTGTGGTGCAATGAGTAACAGGGTTGACCAATTAAGTAAAACTGTCAGTAGCGACTAGCTGGAATTGGACCAAATGTCAGTTGCGGTTATTGATTATCTTATATTTAAATTTAAATATTCATTGGGTCATTGTTTCATGGGTAACAGGGTTGAGAGGTTGAGTCAGAATAAAATATAGTCAACACCATAGTTTCTCTAAAATTGTGAAAACAGAATGAGATTTCTTATGTGTTTTTACATGCAGAGTTTAGCTCCAATCTTGATCGAACTCAACTGCCAGTAACGTTCTATTGATCCTGAAGACCTTGACTAGCTAGTTTAGGTATGTTTGATTAGGGCTGGAACTGAACTCTGCAGGAAAGTGGACATCGAGGGCCAGAGCTATTAAAAAAAAAAAGTAATGGACATCAATGTGTAAACAGCTTTGAACCACACAAAAAGTTCATTGTGTTTTATTAGAGGAACATAATTCCAAAAGATGTATTTCCCTCCAAAGACTCGTAGATAAAATTGAGAGTCTACAAGAAAAGCTGGATATGAAATGATACCGCCTTTGAGAATAAACGCTCATGCTGTGATCTGCCAGGTGAGGAGAACATTGTATTCTCTTCTCTGATTGTCTCACAATGATTGCAAAACAGCATTAGCGTTTAGTTTCATTTTATTTTTTTTTATTTGCCTGCTATTAGTTTTAGGTTTTCCCCCTTTTTCTATTGTTCCTCTCTGATCCTTACTGATACATCAACTTCTCCATCGTAACACTGCTCGTTCTGAGGGCAAAGGAAATGTCATTTCATTTCAGAAGCATGGCCGTCACCGTCTCCTTTTCTCCAGAGAGCAAAAGCTCTACAGCAAGAGAATAAAGGTCATTCCTTTTTAGATTTAGCAGTGCAGCACAGCTTGTACAGGAGTCAAATGGAAAAAGCGTGTCCTTGACCTCCAAATCTGATGTATGCCTTTGCACGGTCTGTACGGATGAGGGAATAGCATGTGACGGCAACTTCAGATTGGCTGGCAAATAATAGAGTTTGTGCTTATATGTAAATAAAGCTTGTGCTCATAGAAAGTTACGGCAAAAAGAGTTTTGAAATGTAACTTCAAATGTAAAGTTTCAAGTTTTTGGTGGTTATGGACACAATACAAAAGACATTTCAGAAGACTTCAATGCAAAAACAAAGCAAAAATTATATATATATAAAAAAAGACATCATAAAACCCGAATTCTTGTTAATACTTTAACAAAATATGCATTATCTTGCAGTTTACAGTAAAAACTCTTTATATTTTTTAAAGGTTATTCTAAGTTTTTTGTTATTTATGCATTTATTATATGTACTTGAGTATTGTGTTACATTGTATGTTGTTTAACTACTTTAGTAAATTTACTGTATTTGTTACAAATTTTGGTACATTAGATTTTTTTATTTTTTTTGATTGATTTACTGTTCACTTTTACTCTAGACAGCTCTAAATTATAACGTAACATGTTAATAAAGCATAAATTATAATCATTAATATAATGATTTCATGAATTATTTTATAAACTAAAATATAAACAGGTGAAAATGCATTTCACATTCTTCATCTTTTAACATTCACAGCATTGATTACTCCAGACGTATTCCTAAAATGCAGCAATTTTCGAATTCAAAATTCGAAAGCAAGAGTTCTAGGGTATTTTGTACAACGTAAATTATTTTAAAGTCACCGTTTGCATTTTGAAATGGATTCAATCATTAGACTGGGTTAAAGTAGGATCTGTGTCTGGAAAACAACCAGAAAGAAGAAAGAGAGAGAGAAAAAAATTGACAAGCCTACATGCACACATCCCCAGTGAATCCCTCCCTTTCAGTGATGACCCGGGACCGAGAACATCATTTCCCGTGCCACTGTGAAGTCCTCTGAGACTCACATCCATCTGTTTGTAAGGCCCCAGCAGTTGTGTTCCCTGACAGGAATTATGATCCGCTCCACCTGGACCCGTGTTCAGCAGTAACCACACGTGAATCGCTTCCAGAAGTCGTAATTTCTGCACAGCTGCATGGCTCGTCAATGATTCTTAGCACTTATTTTGGCTTACAGCATCGTAAAATGTGCAACACACTGCACTTTGCTGGGAAAATAGGACTTTTATCAAATAATAATAGCTTGAAAAATGAAATACTGAAAAAGAAATAAGCAAAAATGTGCCTCAGAAATGGACAGAAGGTGAGTGTTGTCATGTGTATGTCACTTTTAGGGTCACCTGGGTTTTCAGAGCCCAGCGGCAAAGTATTTGACGAGATGCAGTGCGAATGCAAATCAGAAACCCTTTACAAAACCCAACACTTGAAACATTTTCTTCAGCAAAAAAAGTCAAATTATATATTATATATATAATTTCATTACACTGCATTGCACTCCAAAACGAATGACTGCATGAATAGCATTTAAGTTGTATTATTTTGATACAAAATTATATTTTATTTTAGTTCTTTTTTGAAGCATTTCCTGATTGCACAGAATAAATAAGAGTAAATACATATTTCACAATAAATGCAGGAACAAATAAATAAGTTGTATAAAAGCATTAGTATTTTGAAACAAATATCTATTTTATATCTGTTTTGTAGTGTTTAAAAACTTACTAAAGCTTAATTAGGATGAATAATTAATAGAGTAAGAAAAATAACCTTAATACTTTGGTGTATTTTTATACTGCGTGATCAGCAATAACAAAGATAAGAACAGAAGATTGTGTATCAGACTCATTTTAAAGTAATACTAGTATTATGCTAATTTACGATTTAGCTTGCATCTCAAGTTATTCATAGGAGCTTTGCTTACTGGATGTTTTGTGAATTTCAATTGATTTGTCACTCCAGTGATCACAGATCCAGGATGAGAGAAACACTTTTCCATTTAGAAAATTAAAACAGTGATATGATCATTTCAGGGTACTTCAAAAAAACAACAAAAACAGAAAGCTCTCATAAATCATCTTGAAATATTAACATCACCCTTCCTGGAATTTAATAATAATAAAAAATGTATTAAAAAACACATTTGATTCTTTTTACATTTTTTATATGTATGTATTAGACAGTATCATTGCACAAATCTGTATTAATGTGAAAACAAATACATTTTATTATATTAACAAAAATATATAACATGTATAGACCAATGAAATTCATTTTAAACTAACACTATACTGTACATGCTTATTTTGTTTATCAATCCGATCTGCGAAAGTGACTAAAAACGCTGTAGTACCCACACCAGTAGATGGCGATGTCACTATGTAAAGAAACTACACAAACAAGTTACTGATCGCATTTTTGTAGACATTTGTATCATTTGTAAAAACTTGTATGTTGAAATCGGTTTTCAAAATGTGCATTTTTGAGCCTCAAAACACTGTTGTTGTGTAAACGAATGCATAAAAAAGTTTTTCGTTTTCATTTGAAACTGTTTAAAACGCCCCCAAAGATAGAGGCTTCCATTCAATCTACTGTAAACTGTGTGGTGAATACAGCCACGGAAAACTGATGTTATTTGATTTTATTTTCCTCATACATACTAACTCACACAGCAGGAACATAATGGCACAGATGTCAAATGGATAAGCAGAAAGAGAGAGAAAAACCAAGAAATATAGAGCACTCAACTGAAAAAGTAACTCAAGCTGACCAACAACATTTTAGAGTACAAAATGAACACTTTGAAACATGAATCAGTGTTTTACCTCTGGCTGTGGTTGAGGTGATTTGTTGGTGGTAGATTATATTCTTCTGCCTTTGTGATGGTATTTGAGGTTGTTAGTGGTGTCCTGCGTTCAGGCTGAGGGAGGTCCGACCATTTGCATGGCAAACGAGGAAAGTCAACAGCCAGTTTAATACCTCTGGTGTCACATTTAATTAGACTTCTCTAATCAGCCATTACATTGATCTATTCGGTGATTGTGGTTTAACTAAGCAGGATGAGGGAGAATATGTACTACTCCTTTACACTAGCTTTTCGTATTTTATTTATTTATTTTTATTTTATTTGATGTTTTTTGGACTTCCACTGACTTCCACTGTGTGGACAAAAACAGCTGAAAGACTCCAAAAATGCTTTTGAGTTTCATAGACGAAAGAAATTCATACTGTTTGGAACGATATTAGAGTGAGGAAATAGTGACTAAACTGACATTTTTGGCTGAACTATCCAATAAAATTATGTAATGGTGTTTGCTACAGAGCGCCTGCTTTTGTGTTCACATTCAAACTTCTGCGTTCCCCCTGTTTTTTTATATTTACTGTTTCATTGTGCTGAAACATTTTGCATTCATTCCTAAAAACCCTATACATTTTGTAAAATGAATGAGAATCAGCATTATTTCTTCCATTGTGTATGTTTATCTACGGCTGAGAGGAGAATGATCACGTGAGCTCTACCTTCTTCTTTCCTACTGGCTGTCGCTCCCGAAAGTCACTCTTCATTTGCATAAAGTTGAAGGATACTGAACTTTGTCACTTTGCTGGACATGCCAAATCCGGTCGTCCAGACGTTCGCTGTCACTTGTGCCGCCAGAAATCACCAGCTCTCCATTGAAATGAATGGAATTGTGTCGCTTTGTTGTTGCGTGTCGCTTGTAGTGTGAATGGAGATTTAGCGTGAGCATTTAACTTGTTGCTAAATAGATTCCAAAAAATGGTTCACATGCAACTATAGAGGTAACCACACCATTTATCATATTACCATTATGAATATTACTAAAAATGTTCCTACTTGGCAAATTCCCAATCATCACATTCATACCCAAACTATGCTAAACTAGAGACAACAAAACCCACATTCTCAATAGTAAAGAACTTAATAAACCCCCAGCCTCGAGTTATATGAACAGAATTTTCAGAACCGTAACCAATCGGGTGTTTTTCTACATTTCTATTTACAGTCCGAAACAGTGCTAATAGTCTCTCGTATTTTCAGGACATGCTTAAATCGGAAAAGGTGCCTCAGCTCATTGCGATGAACTCTCTGAAAACTGTTAAGGTCAATTATTGATCTGTTGCATGTTTGTCGTCTACATCTACAAAGCATCGACTGAATTCACCAGAGTACATCACAATCCAATTTGCAGAGAAATTGCCATCATCGACACAATTCCCTCAATCGCAACGTCTGTATTCTCTCCAGATTTCAATCTCACGTTCCATCTGCGACCGCGGCACTTGACGGAGTTAAGAGGTAATGATCACTCATTTGTCCAGACGCCGTCTCGCCCGGCATCCCTCCCGGAGTGGCAGGCACACCGCCATGGCAAATCTGGCAGATTGCATGTTGACAAACATCGACACAGGGAATAGATTTCAATCTCAATGGTCGGAACCTGAAATCCATCAAGGAAGAAATCCGCACGCCTGAGAGGAATAGCTGTCTTTGCTCAATAAGCATGGAGTGCTCTCAGATGGCCTGTCTGGATCTGTATTCTGGTTGTGATGTTTTCACTCAGCTCTGTTAGATGTGTCTTCACAGCTGCAATTCGTTTTTTGTCTAGTTTTACTTCTGATCCTACAATTGTATTGCTGTCTTTATGGGTGATAGGGCAAGTTTACTTGTCTATTATAATTTAAAACCTTGATTATTGTCATGCAATGGCCTATATAACTCTACTGCATATTGTGCTGTGATTTACAGTATGCAGGCTCAAATACTGCCTAGATAGTCCTGAACATTTAAAAGTCATGTAAATAAAGTAAGTTATAGCTTTATATACTAATTTATTTCAAATTATGCTGTATACCTCTAATCACTACATTTAGCAATTTGATATAACACACATTTTACATAAAACATTATTTAAATTTAATACATTATATATTACTATAATTTCTTGATGAAAAGTACTTTATTTTAATATTTATAGTATATCAAAAACTGTATACTCCTTTATAGTATAATATAAAAATACATTCAAAAATATATAAATTATATTATCGACAGCTGAAGTTTCATAAATATACCTGTATATATATATATATATATATATATATATATATATATATATATATATATATATATATATATATATATATATATATATATATATATATATATATAAAAAATTTACATGTATATTATTAATACAGTACATATTTATTACACATTTTAAAATATTAGAAATTAAAAAGATTTATTATAAATTTAGATGAAAAGAACATTGAAAAAAAACATTGAAAATATTGAAACTATATACTGCTATATATTATAATATATTAAATATATATTCATAAATACATATTAATATTTTAAACCAATGTATAAACCCATAAAATGTTGACAATAATAATATAATAATAATAATAATAATAATGATAATGATAATAATATAATTATTTCTATGTAAACAAAACTTTTAATTGACAAAAACTTGTTTCAGAGAAATAAACTGTTAAAAATAAAAATAAAAATATATATAATTTTTGTAGTGGAGTCAGTGAAAATATTAGCAGGGCAACTACAAATCTGAACTCAGCAGAAAGATATCCTTATTGTTAAGCCTTCATAAAACAGATAACTGCTTTACTGCTGCATTTTTCTAGCCTTGACAGGCTTTAAATTGGAAAGTGAAATTAAATGTGCATGTGGTAAATATGCAATTCATCTCTCTCCCTCTCTCCATTTGCCTGTGATCATTGGAACTTCATGCTCGTAAAGCGCTTGAATGATGCCTACAGTTAAAAAGAAATGCGCTCGCACTTTAATTCACAATGTCTCTTTTTATGTCTCACGATTTCTGTATTATGCAAATGTGATATTATTATTTCATGTTAGGAACCTGAGAGTGTGTGCAGGCCGTGTCCTGAAACTATTTGTATTATAGTTTCTGTTCTGAACACAAATGTTGAACATTGCGTGTGGTGAGATCTTCACAGGTCTTCATCGTTCCAGCATCCTGGGGGTCTCACGGTCTCATCCGTAGCATTTTTGTCACTGTGTGGTGTTTAACGTCAGTTGTCATTGAGATTCTGCTGCCGGACTTGCATCCAGCCAGACTGCATGGATTCCCTGCCGTTCCTTCATTCTGTGGGAGCACATCATTCTTCCCCCCTGGCAAGTCATACATCACTACTTCACCAGAGCGCTCAGCTCTTTAAGTTGCATAAACACAGTGTCAGCGAGTCACCCACACCTACAACTGATGAATGACGCTTCGTCCTGCAAGACTGTGAGAGACGACTCTGCATCCTGACTGCAGGAGAGCTGCAGGTGTGTGTCTGAATATCATCTGAATAAATATCAATATATATATATATATATATATATATATATATATATGTCCACATGAACATCTAGCCATCCATCTAAATATCATCTGAATATCTATTCACTCATTCATCCATCCATCCATCCATCCATCCATATTTGTCCATCTAGCCTTCCATCCGATTATCCTTCCATCCAAATATCCATCCATTCATCTTAACATCTATCATCCGTCCATCCCTTCGAATATCCATCCATTCATCTTATCAGCTGTCATCCTTTCATCCATTTGAATATCCATCCATTATTCTTAATAGCTATCATCAACCCATATATCTGTTTGAATATCTATACATGCATCTTAACAGTTATCATCCATCCATCCATCCAATCCATTCAAATATCCATCCATTCATCTTATCAGCTGTCATCCTTTCATCCATTTGAATATCCATCCATTTGTCTTAATAGCTATCATCAACCCATATATCTGTTGATGATACATCCATGTATTTTAACAGCTATCATCCATCCATCCAATCCATTCAAATATTCACCCATTCACCTTAACAGCTATCATCCATCCATCCATCCAATCCATTCAAATATTCATCCATTCATCTTAACAGCTGTCATCCATCCATCCATCCATCCAATCCATTCAAATATCCATCCATTGATCTTAACAGCTATCATCCATCCATCCATCCATCCATCCATCTATCCAGTCCATTCAAATATTCATCCATTCATCTTAACAGCTATCACCCATCCATCCATTTTTCATAACATCTCTCATCCTTCCATCCAATTGAATATTTATGCATTCATCTTAACAGCTATCATTCATCCATTTGAATATCCATCCATTCATCTTAACATCTATCACCCATCCATCCATCCATTTGAGTTCCATTCATCTTAACATAATATGATTATATATCCATTCATTCATCCATCATCTGAATATCTATCATCTTTCCATTTATTTGAATATCCATCCATCCATCAGAATATACATCCATTCATATTAACATATCATCCATCAATTTAACAGGACATCTTTCATCTATCCATCGATCTGATTATCTGTCATCTGAATGTCAATCTGCATATCCATCCATCCATCTGAATATCTATTCATCTACCTATTCATCTGAATATCCATCCATCCATCCATCCATTTCAATTAATATATTTCTATCCAACATCCATCTGACCACATATTCATCCATCATCTGAATATCTATTCCCTATTCTTACTTTCATCAATCTATCCATCTGTTCATCCATCTGAACATCCATTCATCCGTTCAAATATCTAACTGGATATCTGTCCATCCATCCATTTATCTGATTATCTGTGCATCTGAAAAATGTAGTAGCCAAGATGGTGCCGATGTTGTCTCCCTAAGTGTTTACGACAGACCAACATTTATGGACATTGGTTCTACAATTACTCACCACAAACTGGACTTTAAATTCCTCAACACTGACCCATTGTTTACAAACAACACTACAAAGCCCTTTGTGTAGGCCGCCCAACCGCGATATTGAAAACAAAGCCGGAGGACAGGAATGAGAACCAGAGTCCTCGTCAGATTAAGATGTTGTGCAGACTGACCACCCCTTCCAAGTATACTACTGGCTAACGCTCAGTCCCTGGACATTAAATTTTGTGAACTGAGAGCGCATATTTCTTTCCAGCGTGAGATCAGGGACTGCTCCATTATTTGCCTCATGTCATCCTGGATCTCTTGAAAGGTACCATACTTTCCCATTGAACTCACAAGATTCTCTGTACATCACACGGATAGAATACCGGATCTCTCAGGGGAAAGCAAAGGAGGAGGTGTATGCTTCATGATCAACAACTCATGGTGCAATCAGAAGAATGTAGATCCGAAACAGTCTCTTTGCTTTCCTGACCTGGAATACCTCACACTTCAGTGCTGGCCATTTTGGTTGGCTGTTTACATTCCCCCTCAGGCTGACACAGATGCAGCACTCAAGGAACTGTATGGGTATTTATGCAAACAGGAGACCGTGCACTCTGATGCTGCGTTTATTATAATCAGGGATTTCAACAAAGCTGATCTTAAGAGGACTGCACCAAAAATCCAGCACATATCATGCAACAGATGTGGAGATCGGATTCTAGACCACTGTTACTCCCCCTTCTGGAATACTTACAAGTCTCTCCCCCACCCACCTCTAGGCAAATCAGATCACTCTTCCATTCTGCTCCTGCCTGCTTACAGGCAAAAGTTGATACGGGAAACAACCATCCCTAAGGATGATTCAGCTTTGGTCAGACCATTTAGATTCTATGCTACAGGATATGTTTTGGGCTGCATGCTTTGACAACATCAATGTTTACACAGACACCATAACGTACTTCATAAGGAAGTGCACAGAAGACGTTGTACTGACCAAAACAATCAGAAACTGTGGATTAATACTGATGTTTGTATGGCTCTAAACGCTCAAACCTCGGCCTTTAATTCCAGTAATGCGGATGATTATAAGCAAGCCAACTATGCCATCCGCAAAACAATTTCCAACTACAGAGACATATGGCAAGGACTCCACAACAGCACAGACTACAAGGATAGCAAACGCTGATGCAAACACCACTTCCTCACTGCCTGAGGAGCTCAACACTTTCTGGGCTCATTTCGAAGTCAGCGGCTCCTCCTCCACACAGAGTGCTCCTGCAGCTGAGACTGCTGTATCTTGTCCACTCTCTGTGTCTGTAGCGGAGGTTACCCAACTACTCCAGAGCGTGAATATCCGCAAAGCCACAGGTCCAGACGGCATTCCTGGTTGAGTCCTTAAAACATGCACTCACCAATTAGCTGGAGTCTTCATGGACATTTTGTCCCTAAAAAGACACCCAAAACTTCATGCTTCAATGACTGGCATTGTGTTATTCTGACTCCCATCATCAGTAAGTGCTTTGAGAAGCTTATCCTCATTCCACAGATGATGCAATTGCATTCACCCTGCACATTGCCCTTTCCCATCTTGACAAGAGGAACACATATGTGAGAATGTTGTTTGTTGACTACAGCTCAGCATTTAATACCAATAGTGTTCTCTTAGCTTATGGTGGAACTCCGGGCTCTGGGTCTGAACAGATCTCTGTGCAGCTGGACCCTGGACTTCTTGACAAGCAGATGGCAGGTGGTCAGAGTTGCCAGCAACATCTTCTCCCTGCTGACCCTCAACACTGGAGCCCCACAGGGCTACGTACTCAGTCCTCTCCTGTACTCCCTGTACATGCATTACTTTGTACCCACGCATAGCTCCAACATCATCATCAAATTGGCGGATGACACAACGGTGGTAGGCCTGATCACTGGCGATGATGAATCAGCCTACAGAAAGTAGGTGTGCATCATGACTAACTGGTGCCACAACAACTACCTCTCTCTGAACATCAAGAAGACCAAGGAGCTGGTTGTGGATTTCAGGTGATGGACCAGTGAGCGCTCCCCCATCACCATCAACAGGACTCCATTGGAGCGGGTCAGCAACTTAAAGTTCCTCTGTGTTGACATATTCGAGGACCTCACCTGGACTACTCACACACAGTCAATAGTGAAGAAGGCCCACCGGCATCTCTTCTTCCACAGGCGACTAAAGAAATCTTGTAGTCTGAGCTCAAAAATCCTCAGACACTTCTACAGTTGCACTGTGGAGAGCATCCTTACTAGCTGCATTAGCACTTGCTACGGGAACTGCACCGATATCAACCGGACAGCCCTGCAGGGAATAGTTCAGACAGCCCAGTGCATTGTCTGAGGTGAGCTTCCCTCCCTCCAGGACCTCTACACCCAGAGATGTGTGAGGAAATCACAGAAGATCATCAGCGACTCCTGCCACCTGAGCCACAAACTCTTCTCACTGCTACCACCAGGCAGACGGAGACAGCTTCTTCTCACAGACCATCAGGCTACTGAACTCCAGATAGCAAAATGATAATCTCCCACCCATCCCTACCCCTCACACTGGATTCAATCTTCACACCAGCCACACTGACTCTGACAGCACTGCATAGAACACTACTGCACTGAACTTCACAGTAAAACACTACAGTATACATCACTGTAAGTCATATATAAAAGATAAACATTACAATTTTTCATATCTTGTTGCTTGTTCTGCCATGGCACAGAGTATTATACCCAAGAATTTCACTATCGTAACATTTGTTTACCCAATGTGTGACAACAAAGAGAATAAAGAATATCTATCTATCTATCCATCCATACATCCATACATACATACATACATACATACAGTACATACATACATCATATTCAACATGAATCAAAACAGCCTGCAGCCTGATAAATGTAAAATCCTTTTTTTAGCAGGCAGGTCTGTGTTTACACACCTCGAGAAAGTTTATGACACATTCCTCAGTTCCACAGTGACCGAAATCTCAAATGCATAAATACATAAAGGTCATAAATGGCTAAACTTTGCAGTTGCTTTCTTTCATTTACACAATATGCTTATCTGAAAAGCTACAGTTTCCATGACAACTAAGCCAGAACAAATAGGTGGAACTCTGGAAGCTTTTAATAGAAAGGTGAGCCCAACATTTCACTTTTTCTTTTGTTTTTCATCTCCATATTTTTTATCTAAAGTCTAAATGATCAGAGCATTGTTTTTGTACTCATTGGAAATGAAACAGGAAGTTAAATGAAGCAGCTACAAATTCCACCCCCAGTTCTACTTTAAATAAATATACAAAAATTATCTAAATGTAGATAAAAATATCATTTAGCTGTTTTCATACATTTTTGTGTGCATTTTAGGTGGTCTCTCTTTTAAAGGAATGCATTTTAAGCTGCAAAAAGACCAAAAAAAGCACTATATAGTATTTTAAAACAGTATATTAGAGGTCATTTTGGCTATTTGGCTATTTCATTGTATGGAAAAGAACAGCTCAAACATTCTTCTAAATCTCTCCTTTTTTATTCAACATATGCAAGAATGCCATATGAGTTCAGAACTACACGAGGGTGAGCAAATTCTATCAAAATTTCATTTTTAGACAAACTGTCCCTTTCAAATATATAGCACATTTACATAAGCTCTTTGAATGTAAGCATATTATCTCAGCCCATCCGTAAAGGAAGGCCTCTTCATGTGTTTGTTCCTGTTCTGTATCTCTGTCACTCCTCATAAGATTTCCTCCCACTCAGGACAGCACAGTGTGCTTCTTACACCCACTCAGCCTCCAACAAGCCCACAAAACTGACTTCACTTTCCTGCACATTTTACTCATGTTACAAATTCTACTAACTCTTATTGTACAGTTATGTGCTCTAATATGCCACGGTCTTAAAAAATAAAATAACCGTACTTGTAGTTGGCATGTAGAAAAGCATTAAGGTGGAATTCAGAAGTGGGTTAGATGAAGTACAAGGGACCTGGGTTTTCTTGTGAGACATGGGATAATGTGAAAAGCTTCTTAAAGCAACACCTGACATGCACTGAGCTCTTAAAGAAATGTTACGGGGAAATTCAAACGTTACATAATAATCATTTTAGCTCTCATATTGCATATATTCAGTTCATTGGACTGAGACGCTGTTCATCTCATTTTAGTCTTCAAATTTGTTGTTCCAATATAAAAAAAAAAAATAATTATTAGGCACTATTTGTTTCAGTGTTACAGACACGACTGTGTGAGTGATAAAAATACAGTTTTAATCATTTAAATAAAGCTAACGATAAACTTTATTTGTATTTATTATTTTGTATTATGTATTTATGTCAGTAAAGACTTTTCAACATTCCAAATTGTAATGTTAGGTAAAAACTGTTAACCTGAATGCACTGTAAGTCACTTTGATAAAAGCGTCTGCTAATTGCATTAATTTAATTTAATTTAATTTAATTTAATTTAATTTAATTTAATTTAATGCTATTTTACAGTTTTACTGTATATTGTATTTTTTGCTTAAAACAACTGTTTGTGTGTTATTATTATTATCATTATTACACCTAATCTGCATATGCATATTTCCAGTCCTATGAGGACTATAATAGCTTTTTTTTTTTTTTTGCAAACCAAACAGTTGTAGCAGAAATGAGTCAAATCAGACAAATCAAAGAGTCTATCAGAGCTGTGTGCATTGAAACATGAGCTGAATTCCTCAGGAAGTCATAAATCAGTTCTAGTGCCACAGGAACCAAACAAGATAACCAACCAACCAACTTGTTCACACAACAGCTTTCAACATTAACACCAATAGAACAATTATTGACAATTTTAATTCAAAGAAGAGATTGTCAAATTTATTGTTCGTGATTGGAATGCAACGCTGGACATCACATGTAAACCCAGGAGATCAAGTTAAATACTTGCATTGACTTCCCCCCCCAGCCAGTGAAACCAGACTGAAATTCCTAAGGGGGAAGGGCTTTAAACCTTTGTCTTCACAGAAAAGTCCTTTGCCAGAGAATGGCAAAGAAACCCTTTTTATACATTATATATGGACCAGAATGAACTCAAAAAAGACTTATGAATGAATCATTCTATTGCTTAACTCCATATTCATTTATGTGTAACCCACACATTTGACTATCATGTATAATCACTTATTGTGTATGTCTTTTGATAACTATAGGATACCTAGTCATGTCTAGTATTCAAATAATCGCATTTTCTTGCTTGATATTGTCCTGACAATCATTTATTTGTAAAATATATCATAATCATGTTACAGGAATCATGTCCAAAATTAGACCCTGTGAGGCAAGAACCACATGCTTGGTAAGATAAACAAATGATTTATGATACCCACCCCAAGAACATATCTGATTGGTCAAGGCAACATTTGAGGGGTGGCCAACAGGAAAGTTTAAAAACTTTGGACACGATTAAATCTTGCTTTTAGTCTGCTTTTAGTTCTAGTCTGCCTGCTGCTATTAGCCATGTCGGCTTTTAGTCTGCTTTTAGTTCCAGCCTTGCTCGTGCTATCAGTCATGCCTGCTCTTAGCTTGTAGCTTTGCTACCTAGCTTTAGCTTGTAGCATCTAGCCATGTGGTTAGTCATCATGGTTCTTTGAGCGCGGTTCCAGCGTGCCTGCCTGCTGCTACTTATGCCACAATGAGAAGGAACACAACCTAGTCTCGTCAAACTTTATTTCTTTTCTTTTCCGTTTGAGAGTTTCGTGTTCTGAGTTAAGTTTTGTAACGTCGACCTCGTCTGCGCGTTTGAACTCCGACCAGCCACACAACTCCAGCTTCAGCCAACGCCCAAGCACGGGCTCCCCAAGACGTCACTTCAGCCAACTGAACTTCCAGCCAATCAGCGACACCGGGATACCCCTTTCAACGGGAGTCCCTTTCACAGGAAACTAAGGCAACGTATCCCCAGATATTTGTTGTGCTGGTGTATCTAATATAATTTTAGTCACATTGAGGAACTCAATGCAAGGGCTAATTACGTGATTGATGGTTGTTCATGTCTATGCAATTTAACGTATTGCTGTAAACTTGGGATTCCATATTTCCATTCTCTTAAACTCATCTTTCCCTAACTTTCGACCTTCCTGCAACTTGTGTGAATGTGTGTGTGCGTGCGTTTATGTGTTTATATGTCTTAGATTTATCTAATAAAGCCTTATTCATATTGAAAAGAGAAGTATCTTGTGTTTTGTGCTTACAAGTTAATGTCTTAAACTGCCGATCTTGTTACTGTGCTAATTGATAGTGTTTTCACTATAGTTTGGATATTAGTATCCAGCGCAGATTTGATGTTAAACGGCTCGTTCACTGAATCGCAGGCGCGTCTCCGTGAACAGCCGTGAAACAGTGATTCTGTTCAAATTCCCTTTAAAATCTTAAATGATTCCCTTTGAGCTAAATTGACCTGTTTCCCTTACATTTATTATGGTGGAGAATGCGGGCAGTTTAATCTAAATTGTGAGCATAAACCAAGTTATTTAATCTTTGATTTTGCTAAAGGAATGAAAGGTGAGAAGCTTGCGAGACTGGAGTGTGTGTTTGTGTTTGTGTGACGTAAGCAGCGCGCGCCCTCCCGCTTGAATGAAAGGAGCTAGAGGAGACTTTAACTCGAGTCCGTCTCCCCTTTATTATCAGCAGTAAGTGAACTTAAAAGTAAACATCTGAGATCGTACAATAAGGTAGAAATTGAGCGTGTTCCTCATTTGTGTAATGCCTTGTTTTATAGCTGATTTGATTTCACTGCGTGTTCCAGTGTCTCAAACGCTATCTCAGTCACTGTTTGCTGAACGGAGCTAAACTGTTAGTGTTTCAAAAGGGATATAAATCGGTGAATAAAGAATAGTTTTGAGCGGGTTCCTCAATCTATTTATCAAAGTCCCCGTATTCATATTTCATATAGTTTGATTGCCAGTGCGTGTTCCACTGCCGAATCAAATTTGATATTCTACTCCCCTAAATTAACGTTAAACATTAGAGAACAATGTTTGCCCATTTGTATCCGTTCACAAAGTGAATGCAATCTCGCGTAACACTGCGTGTGTCCGAGAGTAATTTGAATGGGAGTGTTTTAAAAGCTTGATCAAGTAAAGTTTAACTGTGTACCAACAGCGAAGGAAAACTTTTATGTTTGTGTCCAGAAAAACTGGCACGGAGATTCAAATTGCTGAGATTGATATAACTGTGTTCCCTTAACTACAGCAGGAAGCTGCTATTTGAATTAAGATAAATTTAACTCTATACAAACTGAGAGTTTAAGTGCCACATCGCAAAACCAACTGAAAGGCGGTGTTGTTATTTGTACAGTGTTGAAATGAGCCGACATTTCATGTAACATGCTTAACTGTATTTGCAACAATGCAACGATTCATGTGCTGATCCACTAGAATGTGTTTTGGTTGCCATAGTGACGACCGTGACCCGGAAGCCTTTAACGTACTTCCGGAGCAACTCTGAACTGTGCACGCGCAGCGCACAAACTCTGCGGTGTCGCTAAGCTAACGAAACCATTGCATTTACATTGAAGTCTATACTAAAGCCACTAGCCTCAAAGGTTAGCCGTTAGCATTACCATCCAGTGGTAGAATAATGTGTGTTTGGGCAACGCTGACGTGATTTAACCATTTTAAACATCTTAACTAACACTTGTTAGTCTCTTTCTTTCTATCGCTCTCTTTTCTCACTAGACCACTTATTTTCATTTTACTAGAAAGGGAAATACTGATTCACAATTATTAATTGTCAAATTGAAATTTAATTGAAACATTACATTTATTTGGAAGCATTTAAAATTTCCCTATCAGATAATTTCATATGATCTTTTATTTCTAGTATTCTCTTTTGGGTCTTATTATTTTAGGAATGAATAAGCCTTGAACTTTGGAAGTTTAAGTAAACTTATTCTTCCTAATTTATTTATTACCCATCTGAATATATGCTATTCAGACCTTTAATTATTTGAATGCGTTTTACCCCTCTTCCTATTTTGGTTATACACTTAACCACTATTGTTTTACTTATTGATTTTTTTTTTTTTTTTTTTCATTTTTGCATATTTTGCCCATTTATTAATTTTTTTTAATTTTCCTATTTCTTACCATTCCTTTTGTGTATCCTAGCCTGGGAACAACAAACCTGAACCCTAAAAGGAGACATTGTTATCCCTCACTACGAGTTCAAATAAATTAGAAAGACAACTCTCTTTCACTTAAAGTTTATTTTGTTTGATTAGTTGTGCAGCAACTAACACAACACTCTCCTTGTAGTTGAGATAACCGCTACTGAGACTTACCATCTCCGTCCTCTCTCTCCTTTACTTTCCTCTTCTCTTTTTACATTTGTAGGACATGTAAGAACCATCAATCAATTCTAAGTGAAGTAAATACACAATCGTGCCAAAGACGACGAATCATCCTTATGAATTTGATTGTAATCATCCTCTCATTTGTTCTTTCTAACCTCCCTACATTTGGAAACGCAATCCAAGTTTTAGCATCTCATCCAACGTTGAGATCAATTTAATAGAGATACGTGTTGAGCAACTGTCGCCTCGCTGACTCCCTGGTGAGCGGTCCAACTGAAAGGTGTACGGTGTCAATCCTGTCAGACTAAGAAAAGAGATATCAGAATTATTATTGTATTCTTTTGTCCAAAGCAAGAAATATAATAATGTTGTTTATGTTTTTGATAACATTTAATTGGAAAAAATAATTTTCCTCATTTGAAAAACAGAAATTTTGCTTGTCATTTGAATTTGTTTTTCACCTCTTTCTCTCTTTTCCTCTTCCTCATTAGAGTGACAAAGTCTTCGCATCTCTAGTCTACTTAGACACCCTGAGACCAACACAGTCATCACCACATTTCACTAGTTGTTCACAATCACTGATACAACACTTAGTTGTCCCACCACACATAGGCTTTTACTCCACACAGATCTGTGTCAGTCTCTCTTCTCCCCAGCGTGCCAACATGCCGCAGACTGCAGACCCCATTTCCCATGGGGAAGATGTGAACATTTGGCTGAGAGGCATAACAGACAGCCTCACTCCAAAGACATTTGAACTGTTATTATTTTTAATAATAATCCTAATCCTGAGAAGATTCCTGACACAAGATTCAAGCCAGAACAACAACCACGAGGAGCTAGTCAAGATCACGAGCTCACTAAGCTATGCCTTCACAACCCAGCTGAAACTGAGCGACAAGCACATCACCCACCTTCAAGAGGAGCTGACACGTGCTCAACGTCGCATAGACAAGCTGGAAGTGAAAGTTCAAAATCAACTCAAAGCACCCATTGAGAGGGAGCAGGATACAACAGAACAAGTTATGAAGCTCCAAGCAGCCCTGGCAGCAGCTCAGCTCGACCAGCAACATGCAACGGCTGCTCAGAAAGACCTGGTAAACAGACTCCAGTATGCCGAACAGCTACTAGAGAAAGCCAAGATAGACATCAGAAACAAGAATTCTGAAAATAGTGCTTTGAAAGACCACCTTGAAAGGTACAGAACTGAAACGGACAATCTGACCCAACAACTAGACGATACCAACGATGAGCTCTACATGGTCAGAAAAGAACTCCAAAATGCTTACAAGCACAAACAAGAGCTAAGGAAAGAGAAACCTCTCTTAGCCTCATCACTGCTGAGCAGAGCAGAGTCCCACGTCCAAGAACTGGCATATGACGAAAGGAGCGAAGGGCCACAACCCAAAACCTCACCTGCCTTCGCCACACAACCCTTTCCTGCCAACGAAAGAAAACCTCCCGTCCAAGGCCTTGAAGCTGCACACGGGATGACAATCAAAGACCTCAACAAGCTGTCTAAAAACATCAGCAGGTTCAACCCGGACTCCACAGAGAGCCCCGACATCCAAGCTTACCTGCGAGATATCGAATTTCACCTGGAAGTGAGACCTCATGTGACTGACAGAGACTGGTTATACCTCCTTAGAGCCACGTCCAGTTCCGAGGTACGAAACTTTCTAGATCGACAGCCCAGTCAAACCAAGTCAAACTACCAGCGACTTCGTGAGGTCCTGATTAAAGAGTTTACAGACCCAGAGTCTGAACATGGACTGTTAACTGCCTTGGAAACCAAACAAGGTCGTCAAGAGACTCCACAAGCTTATTACAACCGACTCCGACAAGCCTACTTTGGTGCACACAACAGCCCTGACCTTGAAGAGGATGTGAACTTCAAAAGCCTCTTCCTAAGAAATCTGCACCCTGGAGTCAGTCACCATCTAGGTGTCATGGCCTGTCCGAACTCCATGACCATCCAACAGTTGCGTGACCTAACACAGAAGGCCTATAACAAGCAGAAGGTGGCCTCAAAGAAAGGTAGCAAAACCTCCACACTCTTGAACTCTGTCAACAAAGACTCAAACCTTGCACTGGACGACACCCAGTGGCATCACAACACCAGAGTCTTCCATCAAGAGCACAGAGAACGTGACGCCCATATCCACGACCGCTTTCAGCCCAACTGCTGGAAAAATCCATGGGACCAGCCACGCTTCTCAAGAAACCAAAAGGATAACATCTGGAAACCTAACCAGAGATCCAAAGGTAATCACCTGACTCATCCAAAAGCAACTCGTGTGGGTAAGCGACAACAAAACCCACCTCAGCACCACTCAGACATGCACAGTGCTGAGTATGCACAAGAACATAACCGCTTACCATTAGAAGACACGGAACAAGTCATGGAACAACTAAGAGAGTTCCTTCAAGACAATTTACATGCATATGACCACAAAGTTGAGTCATGCTCGCTGTGACCAGCGACAGAACGGAAGGCCGGTGATCACCTGGTGCACCACATCAGAGATGACAAGCACCTGTTCAACAACAACCCAGAATGAACAAGTCTTTCACGGCCAACTGTTGATGAAGAATCTGAGGTACTAAAGGACATCACCTCAGTCACTAACAAACTGTCAAATGAACTCCAACTCCAAGTTCCAAATTCCCTGTCTGTGCAACAGCAACCACCAGAGCACAGAAGGTCAGAAAGTCTGCTACAGCCAGAAGGCATCACAAGAAGAATGCAACATAGGAGACAAGTTTTGCAACTCAGCTTCACACAGCCATGCCAAACTGCCTCCGACTGTCTGCTAAAGAACTTCCTGCCTTGCTGGACTGACCCCTCATTAGACCATGGACACGCCCTCATCCAAGCCAAGGATGCTGAGAGCCAGTCTTAAGTGACATGCTAGAAAAAGGGGGAGACAACACAGACTTGAACAGATCTGACCACACATGCACTACACCAGTAATACACAACATTACCTACACCCAGAGGTAAACACATCTACTGATAACACAGTCAACAAACATATTCTTCCCACAGGTAGAATATCCAACTTTTAGCGTAACAAAGTTACACATACCCACCATGAAGAAACGTGCAGCCATCCTCACAATAGGTAGAACACCTGACACTAAGTTAAGGTTCACGACACACTAGCTGCACCTGACATCCTAGCTCAATAGTAGTTGTAACACATGCTAGGAAAACCCACAGCAGCCTTGTTTTGTTTTGTTCTTCTTTTACCTATCCTTCTCCTTCCCCTCTTTCCTGAGTAGGTGAAATGCCTAGACACCCTGCGAGGGTTGAAGGTCTGATATTAGGATTGACTCGCAACACCTAATATCCGCCAGCCACTCTAAACTGAATGGAAGCCAGAGAGCTCCATGCATGATAGGTCAATCCATTGAATTGAAAATGAAATTACTAGAAAACTAATGGTAAACATGTAAAGTAAGACAACCTAGAAGAACCAAACAAAGTTAACCACAAATTTGATTGATGAATCAAAATAAAAACAATTTCCAAGACCATCTAAACTATCCTCAATGTGCTAAACTACATTGACTAATTGAACTTAACCACGTGTACCTAAATAACCTGATGCCTGCACCAGTACAGTAACTGTCATGGAGGTGTTGTCTTGCTGTTTGCTGTGTTTGTCTGCTTCTTCTGCCTTTGTTTCTCCAGCGATCGACGATGTCTTCACCTAAACACCTCGCCGATCGAAAGGGGGATATATGTAGCAGAAATGAGTCAAATCAGACAAATCAAAGAGTCTATCAGAGCTGTGTGCATTGAAACATGAGCTGAATTCCTCAGGAAGTCATAAATCAGTTCTAGTGCCACAGGAACCAAACAAGATAACCAACCAACCAACTTGTTCACACAACAGCTTTCAACATTAACACCAATAGAACAATTATTGACAATTTTAATTCAAAGAAGAGATTGTCAAATTTATTGTTCGTGATTGGAATGCAACGCTGGACATCACATGTAAACCCAGGAGATCAAGTTAAATACTTGCATTGACTTCCCCCCCCAGCCAGTGAAACCAGACTGAAATTCCTAAGGGGGAAGGGCTTTAAACCTTTGTCTTCACAGAAAAGTCCTTTGCCAGAGAATGGCAAAGAAACCCTTTTTATACATTATATATGGACCAGAATGAACTCAAAAAAGACTTATGAATGAATCATTCTATTGCTTAACTCCATATTCATTTATGTGTAACCCACACATTTGACTATCATGTATAATCACTTATTGTGTATGTCTTTTGATAACTATAGGATACCTAGTCATGTCTAGTATTCAAATAATCGCATTTTCTTGCTTGATATTGTCCTGACAATCATTTATTTGTAAAATATATCATAATCATGTTACAGGAATCATGTCCAAAATTAGACCCTGTGAGGCAAGAACCACATGCTTGGTAAGATAAACAAATGATTTATGATACCCACCCCAAGAACATATCTGATTGGTCAAGGCAACATTTGAGGGGTGGCCAACAGGAAAGTTTAAAAACTTTGGACACGATTAAATCTTGCTTTTAGTCTGCTTTTAGTTCTAGTCTGCCTGCTGCTATTAGCCATGTCGGCTTTTAGTCTGCTTTTAGTTCCAGCCTTGCTCGTGCTATCAGTCATGCCTGCTCTTAGCTTGTAGCTTTGCTACCTAGCTTTAGCTTGTAGCATCTAGCCATGTGGTTAGTCATCATGGTTCTTTGAGCGCGGTTCCAGCGTGCCTGCCTGCTGCTACTTATGCCACAATGAGAAGGAACACAACCTAGTCTCGTCAAACTTTATTTCTTTTCTTTTCCGTTTGAGAGTTTCGTGTTCTGAGTTAAGTTTTGTAACGTCGACCTCGTCTGCGCGTTTGAACTCCGACCAGCCACACAACTCCAGCTTCAGCCAACGCCCAAGCACGGGCTCCCCAAGACGTCACTTCAGCCAACTGAACTTCCAGCCAATCAGCGACACCGGGATACCCCTTTCAACGGGAGTCCCTTTCACAGGAAACTAAGGCAACGTATCCCCAGATATTTGTTGTGCTGGTGTATCTAATATAATTTTAGTCACATTGAGGAACTCAATGCAAGGGCTAATTACGTGATTGATGGTTGTTCATGTCTATGCAATTTAACGTATTGCTGTAAACTTGGGATTCCATATTTCCATTCTCTTAAACTCATCTTTCCCTAACTTTCGACCTTCCTGCAACTTGTGTGAATGTGTGTGTGCGTGCGTTTATGTGTTTATATGTCTTAGATTTATCTAATAAAGCCTTATTCATATTGAAAAGAGAAGTATCTTGTGTTTTGTGCTTACAAGTTAATGTCTTAAACTGCCGATCTTGTTACTGTGCTAATTGATAGTGTTTTCACTATAGTTTGGATATTAGTATCCAGCGCAGATTTGATGTTAAACGGCTCGTTCACTGAATCGCAGGCGCGTCTCCGTGAACAGCCGTGAAACAGTGATTCTGTTCAAATTCCCTTTAAAATCTTAAATGATTCCCTTTGAGCTAAATTGACCTGTTTCCCTTACACAGTAAATAAATGATTTAACATGTATGTGCTCTACTTTTCAGCTTAAACCGGTCTGAATTGCTCCATAAACTTCCATTCAAACTGTACATTTCAGTTTGGCTTGTTTTTACAGGCTGCAGATGCTGTTGACAGTGCTCAACTTAAACCAGGGACACTGCTTCAAAGAAGCACTATGCTAAAAAAAGTGTTTGGGTTGTGTAAGGGCTAATTTTGTATAGCTGTCTGAGTAGATTAGTATGCATGTCTGAAGCTGTCTGAAAAGATATCTGTTTCTGCCAACACCGTTTGAACAAATTATAATGGGAAATTACATCTATTTCCCTCCTAAAATCATTATTCGGGTGTCGACGAGACCTATCTGACTCAGTTCACAAAATATTACTTATGGGCACAGATGGGCTGCCAAGGGGCGATGAGTTGTATGTTTTAAACACCAAAATGTTTCAACTTATTTCAACCTATATAGTAAAAGGTTTAGTGGTTGCCTTCAATCATAATCAAAAATAAACATAGCAATCAATTATATTTTAAAGTATATTAAAACAGAAAACCAATATTATACATTTAAAAAATATCTAAATATTACAGTCTTTTCTGTATTTTTTTTTTTTACAAATAAATACAGCCTTCGTGAGCAAAAGAGACTCCATTAAAGAAAAATCTTCCTGATCCCAGACTTTTGAACATTATTGTATAGTCAATTGTATTATGTCCTAAATGTTAGATTTTAATAACAATGCATTTATACTAAATACATATCCTACAATTCAGTAACTCTAGAAGCCCTTTGGGATAAACTCTGGATATTCCAACCCTATGAAAGCTCTTGCACGCTGCACAAGTTGTCTCAAATTGCTCTTGTCAAACCAAACCCTCTCCAAAATAAGCTTTGTTGACAAGTCGTGTTTACAACAATATTTAACTAATGAATTGCAAAGTGTGGAAGATGGATAGCAAAAATGAGAGGCAAACACATCACAGACTAAATGTCAGATGTCAACGGGTCTGCCATGACTGAGCATGTTTTGGGAAACTGATCTGAGATTGATCCTGACAGAAGTTAAATGACACTGAGCTCTGGTGACTCGAGCAACAATTCAGAAGGCTTGAGTTTTGCCGTTATCCTGCTCACAGTCTGCAGGGAACTCATGGCATGGCAATCCTGGGAATCTATAATGATGGATATTGAGCCAGGTATATGTCTGACAAACATTCAATCAACGGAAAAAACTTTTTTCAGATGTTCTAAAAATAATTTTCCCCAATGTGTGGGTTCCTTTAAAAATGTAAGGCCATTAGCTCAGTGATTTTTGGCCACTCAGTCCAAGTTTTTTTCTTAATTTAGCTCAACTGGTAGAGCACTGTGCAAGTATATTACCTCAACTTATGGGTTGTGTTGGTGCAGTGGATAAGACACATGCCATTGGTCGGAGAGACCCGGGTTCGAATCCACTGTGAGACACCAATGTGTCCCTGAGCAAGACACTTAACCCCTAGATGCTCCAAAGGCAAGCAATCTCTGGCATATATAGCAATTGTAAGTCGCTTTGGATAAAAGTGTCAGCTAAATGTAAATGTAAAAATCACTGTTAATATAAATGCGGCATTACATGAGGGTGAGTAAATTCTCAGCAATTCTTCATTTTTGGCTTAACTATTCCTTTAAACAAACAAACATCACAGGTTGAACTGCTTTTGTGCACAAGAAGTGACCTTGGGCCTCTGCAAGGTCTCTTTAGACAAAACAGGAGGATAACAAGGTGACCCTAATTCTCACCCCCACACCATTAGAAACTGCCTGTGTAATGTCTTATATGGCTGACTGCTAACAATCATCTCATTGAGACGTCCCTGAACATGGGTTATTTGCCTTCAGAATCTAATCATGCATGTAAATGTTTCACCCCCATTACAAGCCCCCTGAATACCTAAAGCAGTTAAATGATTAAGACTTCCTGGGACATGATGAGGTTCGTTTCTATTCAGTACCATTACCACATCTATTTGATCTGCACTACTGAGTACTTCAAGTGCCTGTTATGTACCTCTGACATTTATAATGCGGCAACAAAATCAATTTAAATACTACAACTATTACTACTACTACTACTGATAAAATGAGAATAAATTAACAAAGGTTTTGCTTATCGCAAAATTTTCAAATGTATACAAATATTTAGGTAGTTAGGAAGACTGAAAAAGAGCTCATGGTAGGGCTGTCTTTTAAGGGTTTATATATTATTATCATCAAAACATTTCTGTATGGAGAACATGTATATTCAAAACAACATGATATTTTAGCATGGTAATTTATGTATTGTTTATGATACATGGTATAATTAGAATTTTGGAGTCTTGTTTCAATGCAATAAAAGTAAAGCAGTCTTTCGAAGCCATGGGTTTACAAAGCATAGTATTTCAGGACAATGGACAGCAACCAAACAAACACAACCTCCAGGCAGGACCATGGACAGCACCCTAAACAGCAAAATATCCAAATAGCACCATGGACAGCATCCTAAAGAGCAAACAATTGATGGGATAAAGTAAGGTTTACAAAACTTTTAATCCATTGAACCTATTCCATTGTAAAATGATTCACTGTTTCAAAGCATTTGAAATGACACAAGCTGGTTAAAATGATGTAAATGCAACTAAACAGCTGAAAAATACTTACAAACACGTTTTATTGATAGTGTAATCTGCAATAAACAAATCATTTAATACCATTAAATATGAACTGTCCATATAATGTGTGGTTTTAATAAATAGTAGGGCTTGTTTTGTCTGATTTATGTAGGGCTTGGTTAATCAGGCAAAACGAGAATATTAAGTACAACGCTTCCCTTTTACTATACAAATGTATCATTGAAAGGATTTTTTTTATTTTTTTTATTTTTTTTTATTTTTTATAAAACTGATCTTAGATGATGTAAAATCCACAGAAACTGATTCATTGGTTCACTGCCTTCAAGAGAGAACCAGTGAAATTTCAAAACAGTTATGATATAACGAAGCTGCATTTATAAAAGCTTTTTTACTGTAGTCACAATGTTATATTAAGTCATGTTTTTCATGAAACACTGATACAAGCATAAAACCCCCACCCCACTTTATTGATATTTGAAGAGTATTTTTTGTTGTTGAACTTTATTCTTGTACAGATTGCGCTTTTTCTGTTGCTCATGAAAACGTTTCTGAAACGTCTGTCTTTTTGTTAAATATTATATTTTGTTTCCTTCATCAGTGAATATAAAAGCACTGCGCGAATGTTCCCGGAACAGTAAGTGTCCGACTTGACATCTCTGCTTTCAACCCTCAACTGAAAACCAACAACTCTAGTCAATCGGTCAGTGCAGTGCAACATTAAATCAAGCTCACCTAGTGACTAGATGGACAGTGGAGTGGACAGCACCACGGACAGCTCCGTAAAGAGTAAATGACTAGATAGCACCATGGACAGCAACCTTAAGAGCAAAGGTCTATATAGCACCATGGACAGCACTCTAAAGAGCAAATTACTAGTTAGCACCACGGACAGCACCCTAAAACAGAAAACAAGTAGACAGTACCATGAAAAGCATCCTAATAGGCAAACCATCCAGACAGGACCACGGACAAGACCCTAAAGAGCAAAATATCTAGAAAGTACCATGGACACCCAGGTAAAAATAAAAATAAAAAATGCACTTATATTGTGTAATTATATATATATATATATATATATATATATATATATATATATATATATATATATATATATATTATTATTATTTTTTTTTTTTTTTTTTTTTTTTTTTTCCTGTGCCTCAAATGCTAGAATATTGCATTAGCAGCACAAAGTTGTGGGTTCGATTCCCAAGGAACACATGTTAGGTAAAAAATGTTTTGGATAAAAGAGTCTGCTAAATGAATAAATGTTAATGTATATGCAGAGATAGTATGCTAAAAGCACATTTTAGTTCATATTCACGGTGTCCCAAAATAGCACAGTTGAGTACACTTCAGTTGATCTTAAGTTTATCTTAATAAGTCCTAAAGAATCTTATTTAGTTTATTAAATACAGCATTAGTGCGTGAAAATAGAGCACATTATGTAGACAGTTTCAATAGCAACAACATAAACAAACGTAACTGCGCATGTGAGCTTTTGTGGCCCTAACTTAACTTCCATTATGCAAATTAATTATTTCCGAGGAGGAGATTCATAAAGCGCGAGAAATAGAGGTTTAACCCAGTAACAACTGTAAACAAAGCAGAGCTATGCTCACAAATGCTGCGTTATCAGGCATATAGCATTCCTTCAGAAATAGTGATATAAAACACCTGTGCCTCGTTTTGATATGTAAACATATAAGGAATTATTATTATTAAACGTGCAGCACGTAACGTCACTCATGTTTATTCAACAAAGCCTTTTTGAAAATCGATCAGTTTTAAAATCGTGACGATTCTCCAAAAATGTATAAATGTATGGGAAACACATCCCGCAGCACTAAATTTTAATACAGGCTTTACATTGAAAAAAAAAAAAAAAAAAAAAAAAAAAAAAATATATATATATATATATATATATATATATATATATATATATATATATATATATATATATATATATATATATATATATACACATGTAGTAACTCATCACAGCTCACAGCAGGGCCAATGCAATTTTACACCGCGCTCAAGATGGCTCCGACGGACTCTCAGCAGTGTGATGTGGCGTGTAAAATCCTGGGCCTTTTCCAGGACAGTGGTCCTCTCTGAGTCTGCTGTTGTCTAGGTAAGTGAAGTGGGCAGTTTTAATAAGCCGGGACATCGATTCCTCCTGGTCTCCTATCCCCTGCTCAATGAGGAAGCAAACAATTGAGCACTGTTCCCTCCACAACACCTTTCCATCCCATTAGCTCCACACGACTCAACGCGCATTTCCCTCCTCCTGCCACCTGGGGTGTCAAGAACAGAAATAATGTGATCAAGCCAAGACTTTATGCCTGTACATAAAGCTTTTTCTTTTCTTTTTCTTTTTTTTTTTCAAAGACTTTCTTCCGGCTGCTCTTTCGAAGAGTGTTTTTGTTTTGCCGTCAGATGTTATTTGTAATATTCCATGACAGTGTGCTTTACAGACAAGAATGTTGAATAAGTAAAATACAGCGCAGAACCTAATAGAGGGTTGGAATTCCTGGCAAAACATCAAAATATATTTGGTGGAAAACAACAAGAGGAGAGCTAGGAGAGCAGTCGGAAACGCGGTACTTTCCAGAGTCTACATTAGGTGTGCGTGGAATGGGAGTTCAAGGTGTGCATTTGTAGCTTGTGTCTTTGACAGAGGTTTGCACGTTTGTTTCAGGTCAGACTTTGATGCGGTCCCTGCACATGACCTGAATGTTGAATCAGACGCCTTCAGACATTTCCTGCTGGCTTACAAGCTATGCACACAACAAAACATAACAGCGACTGCACCGACACAGAAACATGTTTGCTGACGGCCTGCTTTGGTTACGTGCAGAGAATGTTTACCATGAATATAGTCAGCGTATATATCTGCAAGATGCATATCCTGGTATTTCCATTGTTTATTGTGCCATCCTATCTATCTATCAGGTCTGTCTGAGTACTTTTGTACCTGTCCATCTCTCAATTTACCTGGCAGTCTGTCTTTTATTCATCTGAAATGTCTTCTTAGCATGTTTTATCTAATGCAACAGTGACCAATGTGGGTTTTTCCAGATAATTTATCGATATTCTGTGTCCACCACTGCTATCATCTCTATTGTATGACGCTGGTCCTCCCCGTCAGGCTATTGTACAGTAAATGTTCAATTATGAGGAACTCCGGAGGGTGTGAGGCCTTATCTTGAGCCCTTGAGTCAGAGTAGATAGACACACACCTCGCTGGGGTAAATCCTTCACACACTCCACTGGGGATAACGCAGAGATAAGATTTCCATGAGAAGTCAATGCCTGACTTCAGCTTTTCTACTCTTCAAAAGAGGCATGAGCGGTATAAGGAAATGTTGCCAACAATACAGCAGGAAGGGGAAACCGGGAACTCTTCAGAGATTTGTACAGTATATATAGAGTGCTGGGACGTCGTTTTAGTGAATCACTTCATGTGGACAGTTCGTATATAATCCAGTCAAATTGATTCACATAACGTAAGACCACAATCAATCAAAATAGTTCTGTTTATATATGTATTGTTTTATGTGTGTTATTTCTAGTCTGGACAGCTGCACTGTTTATATTTACTTAACCTAATTAAGAGCCGGCAATTCTCCAGTTTCCTCAAATGTAACTCGTCAAGCTAAACCTTCAGTCCCCTTACACTGAAGAAAAAAGATTTAAGGTAGCAGCTGACCTTGATTATTTAGTGGAATAAATAAATGTAATTGTATGTAAATTAAATTTTACAGATTACTGTGCAAACAATGCTACCCATTCAGATTTTCTTAAAATTTAATATTGCATAAATTTAGTCTAATATACTTCATGCAATTTTTTTTTTTTTTTTGGTCACACTTTATTTTAGGGTCCAATTCTCACTATTAACTAACCATTAACTATGACTTTTGCCTCAATTAAATCCTTATTTGCTGCTTATTAATAGTTTATAAGGTAGTTGTTAAGTTTAGGGTAGGATCATGGATGTCATGCATTATACATACTTTATAAGCACTAATAAACAGCTAATATGTTAATAATAGACACGCTAATAAGCAACTAGTTATTAGTGTGAATTGGACCCTATACTAAAGTGTTACCCCCAAGTTACTGAATGAATGTTACTTTCTTTTTTTCAATTATAGACATAAAAATGTATCAATAATTAAAAATATTTGTTCCTAAACTAGTTACTCCTACAGCTGATTTTAGATCAAATGTGAAACACTGCTCAGGCATAGGATTTATTTATTCATTATTTGATACAAATATTGTCTATTTTATTTACATTCAAATTTATTCCTTTGAAATTATATATATATATATATATATATATATATATATATATATATATATATATATATATATATATATATATATATATATATACAATTTTAGTAACAGGGTTAATAAAAATGAAACGTCATAATATATATAATATATACAAATATATACCTGCTCTGATGGACGATATTGAGGTGAACAAACCTTACTTAAAAAACAGCAACAACACACACACTCAGTTTCAGGCTCAATTCTGTGCCTCGTTCATGGAAACTGGCTTGAAATAGCAAAAAGCTTTTTTCCAGATGGATTATGTTGCTGGTGTTTATCGTCCTCTCAGATGTTTGGCCTCTCATAAGGGTCAGCTCTCTGTGCATTCAGGTCCTTTGCAAAGCTATCTGCCAGTGCAGCCAAACTGTTCCCCGCCTATTCCAGCCACTATTTCAGGGAGACACATGTATTTCTGGTCACTGCATGACAGTCATTAAGTCTTTAAATGTATCCCATGGTGCAATTAGGCCACCCACACATGTGAGACGCTGGCTGGTGATTGGAGGGCGATGTCTCCTCGGCTGGTGGCAGCAGCAAGGCCACGCTTTCACCACAGCTTTAGATTATGACAATGAGAACCATCGCAGGTTAAGAGCAAAGCTGTAATAGAGTTTATGTGTGAAACGCTTCAGCGCAATTTGACACTTGTTCTAAAGCTGAACAAATTTAGTGGATGTTGATTATTCCAGCTGTGCAAACACAATATGATATGATATGATATGATAGAGACTCTATCTTCTAGTTAGAGACTATATATTTCTAGTGGAAAGATTGCGCTAAATAAATTAGCATTTTAAATTGGAACAAGCAAGGGCTTTACGCACGATTTGATCTTATATTTCATTCGATATTAATGTATTATTAATTTAATGTAATGTTATTTCGATTTTAATTGAAATAACATACAATATAATTACAATATTTGACCTTTTAAATATTAAAATAAATATTAATTTTATTTTATTTTCTTATATTCTTAAATATACACTTAAATGTAATAATTTAACACATTACTGAATTGAATTTGATATTTATTTCATAATAGCTAATTCATTCTAATTAATACCGTATGCTACCGTACATAACAGTACAATCTAATATGTTATGTATATGTTATGTATTTTATAATAATCATTTAGTTGTATTTTTCCTGTTTCTTCTTTTCAGGAAATGTAATGTTAATTACATTTGATTTAATATTATTTGTTTAATTATGTTATTAAACATTAAATATTAACAATAATGTTAATAATATTCATTCTTATTAAATATTTTGCATTTTAAACTAAATGAAACAGTATTTGATATTATATTTTGTAATATTAGTTTAGTTTTATTTTTTTGCCATTTTAATGTCAATTAAATTATATTAATATTAAATAGTTAAATAGTTACATTTATATCAAATTAAACAGTATTTGATCCCATATTTCATAATATTTGTTTAGTTTTATTTTGTTTCTATTTGTTCTTTTAATTTAGATATTTAATATTATTTAAAAGTTTTTAATAACTCAATATATTAATTCAATTGAATGTTAATTTACTAATATTCATGTAACATTAATTTTAACTAAAAGTAAAAAGTATCTGATCATATGTTTCATAATTTGTAGTTTTTTTTATAATTGTTCTTTTAAAAAATATATTTAATAATAATAATGTCATATTATTTCAATTTAATGATTTTATATATGTTATAATATATTTTATTTGTTTAAAGGGTAATTAAAAAGAATAGTACTTTAATAATATATTAATTAATAATTTAATAATAATAATAATTTAATTTAATTTTTAATTTAAACACTATCCATCAATCTGTGGCATTGTGTTAATGTATTCTAGCAGCTGTTAATGCTTTTAAATCCAACATTTGCTTTTTTGGCAAGGATAATCTCTTAGCAAAATCTATTATTAATAAATAAGATAGTTGAGGACCATTTCTTTATGCACAATAGGTGTTTAATTTATTTTGCACACTGTATGTTTGAGCTTAATGGCTAAAAAAAACTGTTATGACTGTTTTTTACTTATTTTGTAATTTCTGCACCACTAACATCACGTAATAAACCTGCAAAACTAACATAAAAACAATAGTATATCAACCCATGTCCTACACTAGATAGATTGTGCAGCCCTTCGTGTCCCACACGTTTGAACCAGAGCAGTGTATCCGTCCTCACAATGCAAAGCAGTTTATTGTGTTTCATGTTAGTGCGGCAAATCCTGCAACAATTCGCCTCATAATATTCTCAGCCTCATATTGACACAAGAAAAATTTCAGCTGTATCTCTCAGTCGCCGCTTCATGGTATGAAATGTATTTATCCAACAATACACAATATGCATCCAGTCAGCGCACAGGAAACGAATTGAAAACAATATCAGCGAGGCCTATAATGGTTACTGTTGTGTCTTCGCACATACATCAGGGCAGAACAATTGTGTCATTTTTTAAACTGCTAATGCATTCTGGAAGTTTTGGAGCTAGAAAAGCCTTCAGTGACCTTTGGGTGTGAGTTTCTTCATATTGTGTCTGAATCCTGTTCCATTCTGTGTCTCTTTGTTGGGCTCTTCATCTTCAGGGTCACTATGATGACATTAAAGGCTAGTTCACCCAAAAAATTACAGTGGAAAGCTGTCGTTGTTTGCTCATACACAAATGATTTCTTCAGTCAGTAAAATAAAATAAAGTAAATATGTTTTCTATACAGGTATCTAAAATCAAAAGTACGTCAGCACACCTACATGAAATTCTGCCATGTTTTCAGCCTCTGCCACATAAACATATGAGTACATGAACACATGAACAATCTCGACAACCGAGTCACTTCATGAGCATTTTATAGTTTAATTTGAGAAAAAAACTATTGTCATCATATAATACATACAAAGAAACGTAAAGGTCTTCACAGCAGCCGTCAAAATAAAAGTTTGGTTTAACTTGAAGAAACTGTGACATAAATATATTACTTAATGTATTGTTAGTATTACTACTTATAAAATTATTGTTAAATCATATTTTTTATGAATATTTATTAGAAAAAAAAAAAAAAAAAAAAAAAATATATATATATATATATATATATATATATATATATATATATATACATATACACACACGCATATATATATATATATATATATTGGAATTTGGGAAAAAAGAAAAGTGATTTCATAGGACCCTAAGTATAATTATACAATTATATAAACATATACTGTGTATTTGTGTCTTGTTTATGTGTGTTTAACTGTCAGGAAAAGAAAAAAAAAAAAACTCTGAAAAACACTGGTTAAAACAGGACAAAAATACAATTCTGTGATTGTAATTTTCAGTGCAAAGCTTAAAAACATAATATCGCAATCAAGGAATTTGAAACCTAATTGCTACTGAGTCCTGACAGCCACAGAGATATTTGGATTGGTTTGTTAACATGTTTAAGGAAACCCTGAGACCTCCAGCCATCAGACTGAGAGCGGTTAGATGGCCTTTGACACCCTTAAACAACAAGAGACAGAGATAAGTGGAGTCTGTGTGAAATATGATTAAACTAGAGGCTTGTGCACGCCTATGATTTAAAGAGTGTGCTGCAAACAATTCATCTTCACAACCCACACACAGTCAGCGTTTTTTTTTTTTTTTTGGAACAAAAAAAAAAAAAAAAACTACAAGCAGGAGAGAGGAGGACACGCTGGGGGGTAGGTGGACCAAACTGGGCCAGAAAAGGCATCTCTCTTTGGGAATATTTTAATAGGTAAACACATACATTTTAATGTGTGCAAATACCAGGGTTTGAAAGCAGTGGAAATGCAGTGTTCTACTTTTTTTTTTTACTGTGATTTATAAACAGCTGGTGCAAATGCAGTGTTTCAAAACTAAACATAAAATAACACACTTACCTTTTTCCCGCCATAATTAGCACAATTATCGTACAGTTGGTGATATACAAAGTGTAAATGTATTGTTTTCACATGCTCATTGACGAAGGTTTAAACTTCCCTGACTAGAGAATCACCAGCGTTGGGGAATCACCAGAGCCAATCCTCCATATACGCAAATTACACAAGCTCCGTACGGTCTCCCAAACACCAGGGGGCCACTTGCTCTCAAAGATGATTTAATTTTACCTTTATTTTCGAATTTGCCCAGCGGTTATGAAAACATGAATGATAATTTATTTTAATACGGTGCACTTTTTCCCCTTTTTACATACAAATTAGTAAAATCGCATAATGTGAATATAAAAATTAGTTGAAAGTGTGCAAAGCTGCGTTAAATACACTTTTTCTCAAGCGCTTTCTGCGAGCGCGAGTGAAACATTTAATTAATTTCGTCCATAACCACTTTTTTATTTTTTTTTTTTCTCATAACTATATTTTTGTTGTAACTATTTCAGTATGCAAGTTTCCCTGATCAAGTTTTGATGTGTCGAACACCATTCTTTCAAAACCACTTATTGTCTCATGGCAGCAAAAATACGTCTCTAAGTAAATCATAAAGCGTAAATATTTTTGTCAACAAATAAAACCATAGCTCTTAAATAACTCCAACATACAGCTATTGTTCACCGGTAGCTTAAGTGTATCTACGTTTTTTCAAAACATTACAGTAGCTTGACTATATCTACAGTACTTTAAATTGGGATTGGTTTCCAAGCAGTATCCCCAACACTGGGAATCCTCCCTTCAAATCTTGTATGCTTGAATGCATTTTCTTGATTTTGTCTTCACGGTCTTCTAAAGTAGTGGTTTTGGCAGCCCCCTTCTTCAGGACCAGAGGGCAACTGTCTCAGATGGTTCTTCTCGACTCTAAACCTAAGGGGGCTTGTCTAGCAAGATTGATAAAGGCTTTCAGTGCCGCAGACACACTGATCTATCTCCAGCACTTGCTTCTGTGGTGTGCTGCTGGAGAAACGATGCTGTCCTACAGAACTTGCTCTTATAGACTGAGGTTAATGGGTCCGACAAGTAGGATTCGTATCACTTCATCTTTACAAGGTCAAATACATAGTGACCCAGAAACAGAGGTAAGCTGAGGAACCCTTTTAGTGCAGCCGGCTGGTTATGCTGTCTTTATGTGGGGAGATGGCTGAAGGGAAGTAAACGGAAAGATGGAGTGGTTAAAGATCTGGGTTAGTATCCGAAAAGTTCCAGATGATCCATGTGCATGAGCACTGTGTCCTTGAGCAGGACAATTAACCTCAGCTTGTTTAGAGGTAGTTCTTAGGTTAAAGGATGGCTCAGTTTCATATCACATATTTATTTTGACCTAATGATTTGTTAACAGCTAATTCCATGATATGTAAATTACATTCTGCGGTATATTCTCTCTTTTTATTGGTAGATAAAATGCAAGGTAATTTCATGTTAAATAATGGTTAATCTACAGCATGTCTACTGGTAGCCAAATAAAGTGGGGTTATACATCCAATGCTTTATAACACTAATTCACACTCTATTTCTGCTTCTTCATAATGTTCTACATGCATCATCGTTGCTCAAAAGGACACACAAAAGCAAAGATGATGAGCAAAGAGAAGTCTAGAGAGGGTTCGTGGCACGCTGGGTGAGTGCATTCAAGAGCTTGTCGTGGGAAGTTGGTTTGTGCCATGATGAAAGCCATTCCCTGAAACAAACCTCATCCATCACTGTATCCCCAGAGCCCAGGACAGAGACAGCGCTCGCATCCTCTCCAGTCCTGCCACTGCAGCTGCACACACAGGCGCTAAAAGAAAGACGCTCTCTCTTCAATTCCAGTCTGTGGCGTTGAAATGCCACCGCTGTCCTATTTTATGACACGCGGCCTCTGACAATTCAATTGAGGGGTAAATAAAATACAGTAAAATAAAACATGGCCTCTAATATCTTATATGAAATATACCTAAATGCATTTGAAGTTGCCTTGGTTTAAAGTACCTGCCAAATGCAACAATTTAAATGTAAATGAATCTATTGTATTGGTTAGCTGTTGAAATGAACTTAAAAAAAATAAATGCGACAAGCACTAATGCATGCTATGCAACCACTTTGAAAGCTATGTTCATTTATCCGGCAGTAAGTCAACCTTGTTCGCAGTTAGTGCTGGACTCTACAGTAGTTCAGGGGTGATAGCATGGAATCTCTGCTTTATTTTGTGTAAAGGAGTAGGAATGGGGGTCAAGGTCTCCAAATCTGAGGCTGTAGTTCCCAGCTGGAAAAAGGATGGATTGTCTACTTTGGGTAGAAAGTGGGCTGCTTCCAAAATTACATTAGTTCAAGCAACTTTGGGTCTTGTTAAAGAGTAAGGACAGGTTGATTGGCAGGTAGATTGGTGCAGTGGAGGCACTAATGCGGTCATTCTACTGGGCCATCATGATAAAGAAAGAACTAAGCCTGAAGGCGAAGCTCTACATTTACCAGGCAATATATGTCCCAACCCTCACCTATGGTCATAAATTCTGAGTAATGACCAAAAGAATGAGATTCCGGATAAAAGCATCCAAAATGAGTTCTCTCCGCAGGGTGTCTCAGTTGACCCTGATGGACAATGCGTGAAGCTCGGACATCCGAGAGAGACTTGGTGCAGAGCCGCTGCTCCTCTGCATTAAAAGAATCACGCCCATGGACCATTGGATGAATATCTGATGCATATCAAACACAATATTGGAAAAGCTTCAGGAGTTTCGAAGTCATCATTGGATTGGTTAAATTCTACAAGATTTCCAAGAGATGTTTGTGTCATGTTCTTTAATGTTCTGCTTGGAAACAAAGAGTCCATGACACCAAACCTCCTTGTGGAGGCAGAAAGCCATCTTGTTTACAACTGTGATTAGCACTTATCAGGATCAGCTAAATGCTGGATTTTCAAAAGTATGTGAAATATGTCAAAATAGAGTCTTTAAAATATGTCCAAGAGTCTATTTTGGCGACGTTTCCACACCTCTAGTTTTCCAACCTCTAGGTTGGAGCTAAACTCGGCAGGAAAGCAGATTTGAGTATGCCTGAGCTAGAGGAAGTGGCCATAAAAAAGGAGTATGGGTGTCTTTACTTTGGCCATTGCCACTGCAACCCATTCCTGGATGATTGGTGGGAAATGGATGGATAGATATTCTTTTTTTTTCAGCTTTGTTTAAGCTAGCATTAAATCGATATTGTAAAGAAAGCAGCATGACTGATCCAGACAGTTCAAGGTTACACCGGTCACGTAAAAATAAAGAAAATTCACTGCTAACCAAGGCTGTAAATACAAACAGCAACCTAGATTAAAAAATCTTTATCATGCTTTAAGCAATTAGGCTGAGATAAATATTCTTGCTTTGCCTTTAGAAACATAAATAAATAAAGATAATAAAACTTTCCAAATTGCCACAAAACCTTCATTAAACCAAACATATCTGGTTATGCTTCTGTAACTGCGCTTTATTGCCTCGGTGTGCAATGACAAATGCTGGCAGTTCTCTAAATAGTGCTGGTAATTATAGCCCAAAGTATCAACCCCAGATAAGACAAAAAGGTGAACGACTGCCCCCTCTGCCCCAGGACAGATGAACACTGCTTTCACCGGTAGGAACAGAACACAAAAAAACTAAAACTCTCTGTCCTCTAAACTTTAGGCGACTGAGATTCTCGTTTCAAGCGGTAAGCGTCTCTGACATGAGCCTCTAATGGAATTTTCAAGCATTGGGGCGTTTTTTCCCCCCTCATTTCATTTGTTAAAGTCAGGCCAATAACTCACACAGGTTGTGCTTCGTAGAGCAAAGAGGATTTCTAATCTTTAAACAAGGAAAGTGAAAAAGCTGAAGAAAAGTGATACATACTGTACCTATGGATTTTCTGCCTCTTCCCTTGCTGCCGTTAAGTTTAACCTGCAGTAGGCTCAAGCATCGCCGGTGCTGATGAAGATTAAAAGCAATCCTAAAGGGAGATTTCTGTCTGAGTCCTATTTAAACTTCTGCAAATATCACACTTCGGCATTTATCATGCACTCATCATTATTCCTGTGAGCACCTTCCCACGACTGCTTGTTCAGACAATTAAACCACTAACTTTACTGTCATTGTATCTTAAAACATGACTGCCATCATCGGTCCAGTGAGACCATATGATAACAACCTGACTTTTGCAACCACTTCCTTGGCAGTAGTTGATTTAGGGCACCTACACATGAGAGAATGCCACAAATATGTTGATTTCAAGGATATAAAGACACAATGCAAAGCTTTTGGGAAAGTGAGACCATGTGATCAACCATGAGAAAATCTTTACTCTTGTAAATCTGAATTCACTCTAATTTCAGGATTACAGTAAAAAGGAATCTGAAATTAATATTGCTGATCATTTTATATGGCAAGTGAGTAATGACAAATTGGGGTGGAGTAACCCTTTAATGTGCCAACTGTTAAATCTGTCAAATTAGCATGTGACTGATTAGCCTGCTAAAAGATACTATAGCTACAAATGGATAACCAGAAAGGCTATTTTGTTTCCTTTCAGTTAGTCACTTAGCATATTGCTAACTGGAGTCAGATTGCAAGCCAAACTAGGCAGTTTTGAATACCACTAGCTAATTGTCCTGCTTTTCCATTAGCCTGGAATCCTATCTTACAGCTAGCCTGACAGCTTAGCATACTAGTAATATTTCCCATAGCTGCTTGTTTAAAATAGCTATAAAAAAGAAACAAAAAAAGGAATAACTAGAATAATGTTTTGACTTCCTTATAGCTAGCCGGACAGCTAAGCATGCTGCTAACTGACAAATCTGTCTATATTTGGCATATAAATAGCTGATCATAGCCTGTTAAAATATCATTTTATACTATTTGTTAGTCTGTAAAGTGTACTTTTCTGGAAGTACTAATAATTATGTATTATGTACTAATAATGTCAAGTATTATTTAACAAACATTTAACATTCAGTTTTAACAGTTACTTTGTAAGCAAGTTAGTCAATTGGATGCTGCTGACCTAATTATACTGCTAGTTTAGCATCGGTTAACTGATTACCCTGTTGTCATACCTTATAGCTGAACATACTACTAGTTGATAAATCTGTAAAACCAATAACTGATTGTTAGCAGGGTTGCCAACTCTCACGCATCTGGCGTGACACTCACGCTTTCAGCATCAATCTCACGCTGAAGTCCAAGCGTCAGTGTCAGGCCAGATGCGTGTTAGTTGGCAACCCTGTTGTTAGAATAGCTACCATTGCCACAAAAGCATGAAAAGCTATTTTGATTAGGCCTACTTTAAATACTTTGATTACTTAACATCCTGCTAACTGACAAACTAGTTAGATTAGAACAACAATAACTAATATGTCTGCTAAAATGGGTACCACTGCTAAAGGATAACAAAAAGGCTATTTTGATTACCTTACATGTAGCATGACAGTTTAGCATGATGCTAGCTGAAAAACTTGCTAGATTAACAAAGCTAATTTGCTTGTTTAAATTGTAAAAGCATAGGAATAGCTAACTAAAACTGATAAACTAATTTTACTAATTTTGATTTCAGCTAGCCTAACAGCTTAGCATACTAACAGCCAGTTAGCATGCTAAAAGTTATTACCACTACAAAAGGACAAGTAAAAATGCTATTTCAATATTTGTATTTATTTAGCCTATATTTTAATGATTTCAAAGCCTCATAATAAAACAAATGTATATAACAAATTTTGATAATTTAACAAACTTGTGTTCAAATGCAAGCTTATACCTTCATTTAAACAGATGCTTAAACACACACATGTAGGCCTATTCTTATGTGATATTTTCCATGCCATAATTGTATGCTACACGATTCAATCAGGAGTGTTATTTGCAAGAGAGATTTTCCAAACCAGTCGTGTGAATTAATACCGGATCGCGCAGTCCACTGGGGATCCAAATGAGCGTAATGACCCATGCAATTTCCATCTGATGCATGGCATGTAAATTAGGATGTGACACCTTTTATGAGTGAAAAAATTTGCATTTGCCCATCATTCAAAACGCCAAGCTGTATGGCTAGTCAACGTATAGCAAGGTAATTGTGTAACTACTTTGGAGTATGTTCATGACTAATTTCCTCTTGTATAAGTCTGTCCATTTATTGCTTTCTCTGCAGTATGAGTTAAAATGACAGGAGATTGTTGAAATAACAAGAATTCAACAGTAATTACTCTTGGCTAAATGTACAAGTTTTTAAATCCTAAAGAAGGTTATCAGCATTGATACTAGCAAGGGATAGATCACTCAAAATATTATATTATCCTAATTTACTTCCCTAATGTCATTGCAACCTATTTTATTGATGATTCCTTCAATTACCATGCTTTGCTGGTATGGGGTTTATAAGAGCATGTTAAATAATAAATAAGCACCATGTTAATAACCTTTCCAGAAATCTTGATTGTTTAACAACCACAGCTAGTGTAATATTACTGAATATTGCACATCTTCCTATCCTGCTGCTTGCTCTTGTCTGATTTTAAATTGGTTCATAACTAAATTACAAGGCTGTCACATTCATGGTTCGATACAGGCTGTGTGCTGTGTGTTTTTATCATCGTAGTGAGCCAACATTGTTGATGAATGGTTAATATGCAGCTGTCTGAATGAAATACTGTTAATAAAGACCCTTAAACTAGAGTTAAGATTTCAGGCATTGTGAAAAATTGTGAATTTCCTGCAAGTGACAACAGCTGCAGCAGAAAAATGGCCATCATTGTCAGTGCTGTGAATAAAATGATAAATATTGTACATTAACTGACAGGGCAAATTAATTCCTATTGTCCTAATAATTCATTTTTTTTATTATTTATTTATTTATTTATTTTTATTTTTTTTGCAGGATATCTCTGTGGTTAAAATGGGAAGAGGCAATTACAGATGAAAATATAATCTTTTATCCATTAGTACAGTCATAAACATTCATGCCGAAGGGCTGTCGTGACATTTCTCCCCGCATTGTGGATCGCACTCATAAACATAATGTGGAACATATAATCCGGGAAGAAAGGAGTTAAACATGTTGCATGGCAGCCAGAAATGCCTGAGATGAAATGTCAAATACTTACTTAAGATGCAGCTGAAATAGATCAATGTGTCCTGAGTCGTCTCTCAATATCCTGAGTTCTCCCCACTACCAAATGGAAAGGCCAAGACTCAAATACGCATTCCCTGGCAAGCGGGTTAATAACTTTCATTCCCGTGGATCGTATAAATTGTGTGCTATTGACACCTGCTATTCCTTTCTTGATAGAGGGAAAGACCTCATCAGATTGAAGATATGTCTATTTGTGGCCAATCTGTGTTTTTAGGTCTCAATTTTGTTTAGTTTAAGCCCCCACGCCAGGTGGAAATGAAGAGCTGTATCGGTTTGTACTTCCATACCTTTGTGAGAATAATCCTTTCGATCATGTTCATGTTCAGTTCCTTCAGAAGGTGGTTATGGGTATTGTTTGCAAGCTCGCTCATGTCAACAAACTGAATGTCAATAGTCTCCGCCACAGACAGCAGGCCCAAAGACCTCCCACAGTATCTTCTCAAGCACATTACACACATGAAAGATTGCCAAATAAATAAATAAATAAATAAAACAAAATCAGCATCTCTGTTATGATTGGCTGGTTTATTCACAGGATCAGACTAATCTGCCTGGTAACAATGCCTTTTAGCATGGTTATATGTCACATAGTGTATAATGCAAACTATAATGTTAACATTTAATTTTTGTTGTTCTGTTTTATCAGTAGTTTGTAAGTTAAATATAAATTAGCTTTATAGCTTAGCATACATTAACTGATTAGCCTGTTAACATAATGTGTAACTAAAGCATAGCTTGCTAGCTTAACAAATTGTTAGCTGATTAGACTGCTCTTTTACATACCGTTAGCTGAGTAGCCGGCCAATATACCACCAAAAGAAATAACTAATACTTATAAATGATGAAATTTTATCAAAATGTGTTTGTTGTTCTGTTTTGTCTGTTAGATTGTAAGCACATGCATCAACTTGTAAGCTAACTTGTTAGCTCACCAACCTAACTAACAACTAGCCTTGCATATACATTCAGAGGATGCCTTTTATAGCTATCTAGTTAACTCGTTGGCATTTTTGCTTATCACATGGCTAGATAATTAGACTGCTAGTTTAATATTGCATTAGTTGATTAACTATGGTATCAACAAAAAAAAAAAAAAAAAAAAAAAAAAAAATGCAATATTGATTACATAGAAGAATGGTCCAATGTAACACACACTGTCCTGTTTTATCAGCTTGTTTCTAAGTTAAGCAAGTGCAATTTGAAAGCTAACTAGTTGTTTTCTTAAACATTCAGTTAACTAATTTGCCTGTTAACTTAGCACAGTGCTAACAGAATAGAAAGTTAGATTAGCATACATTTTGACCGCTAACATAGATCCCAGAAACAATTAACAAAAACACCATTTGGATCATATAGAAGACCAAAACAATATTCAGATTCAAATTCATGCAGATTGTTATAACAAACTTCCTAGTCTGATTGGTTGTTTTAAACACACAATCTTACTAGTCAGCCAGTAACAAAGTTTAAGTCTTTAAGGCCCGGTTTCACAAACAGGGCTTAGCTTAAGCCAGGACTAAGCCTTAGTTAAATTAAGATATTTTAGCAACTTCTGCCTTAGAAGAAAACACTACATGTGTGGATCTTGACATAGAATAATGGCACTGACATATTTTAAGATATGTTGGAGCAAGATATTTTCAGTTGGACAGCTCAAACATGCATTTTATTCTAGGACTAGCTTAAGCCTTGTCTGTGAAACAGGGGGTAAGTCTTCTTCGAACTTTAAGTCATCTAACCCCAGTATGAATTGCATATTATGTAATGTTCGCTATATATGTCAAATGCCAACACTTGATGTCCTGTTTTATCAGTTATTTTACAAGATAAGTAAGTGCATCAACTTGTGAGCTAACTAATTAGCCAATAAGCTTTGCATACAGCCAGTAAATTAGCTTTCTATATTAGAATACAGCTAATTAGTATGTTAGCTTAGCATATAGCTAACCAATTAGCCTGCTAGCATAACACTCACTAGCTGATAACAGTGTAAAATTTACATTAGCCAATTAACCTGCTAATAAAACTACCACAGGTACCAAAACTGACAAGAATATAGTATTGATTATACAGACAGTGAAATTCAAGAATTCTGATTCAAACTAAAACATGATATTTCTCAAGTAATGACCCCCAAATGCATCAACGTCCTCAGTACATGCTGAGCCGTGACATTTGCTGTGGCGTAAACAAGTCAAAGACACGTTAACACACAGCTGAGCCGTGACAGTGCTTTAGCAAATGTGTTTTGCAAGCCACACAGATTTCCTTCCTCCTGAATTAAAGACACTTTAGACTTTCTCTCTCCAGCTGTGATTGAAAGACATTTCTCTGTCATCATCTGACAGGCCTGAGCTTCAGCACACAACGTCTTCTGCTGACAGTGCAGGGCTTGTCAATAGCTCACACGCCCGTTCGCTAACACTCCGCAAATCAAACGCAGCTTTGATCCCATTTTATCATTCAGAAGATGCTTTTCAACAGTAGAACTTAAACCGAAGTGTTTCCATCACCTTCCCATGTGGGACAAAGCTTATGTAAGTCATAGTCTGAACTGAATCTGAATGAAAGACTTTTTGGGTAGCATAGCGCCTTTAGCCCCTGCTGGCAGATGCTGTAACTACAACGTGAGACAACCATTCAGTAAGTGAATTGGGAAGATATCTTGATATTACAAGAGTGCATTCAAGCTGAAGTCAAAACAGTAAGACAGTAGTACTTGCAGAGTTAAAAATAAATAAATAACTCTCTTTCCCAATAGTCTATCTATTCGCCATTCATCAGCCACAAAAATCCCCACCCCCAACTCAAGCCATTGGTGGAGCCAATCTTGCTGGGTGTTGAAATCATGCACCTATTGGTTGATGCTGCAACTACACCATTCTGGGGGGAAAAGGCATTTCTCCATTGACACCAATTCTAAATTAGATTTGTGTGATTCTAGTGCGTTATACATAATATAATATAATATAATATAATATAATATAATATAATATAATATAATATAATATAATATAATATAATATAATATATACATTTCCTTTTATGGTATATGTGGCTCCAAAGAGCCATATATTCATATTTTGAATTAACTTAAAAACTGTCTTACATTAACAAGCAAATTCAAGGTTAATAATAAATTCAAGCAAGCAAATTCAACGCTAATCATAATAATAATAAAAGTAATAAAAAATAACCAAATGGTTTTATTTCATGTTGGTACATTCTTGGACAACACCACAGTATAGTTGCATGAGTGGCCAAACATAAAAGTCTTCCACAATATCAGCACATAAGCAGCAAGGGCAACATGAATATACTTAGTACAAACAGTATAAAACATACATGCTTTTTATTTTATTTTATTTGTTGTTGTTGTTTTTTTCATATTTTTTTAAATATATATCCATATCTTTTGCACAATTTCTCCATAAGTTCCGGGGCAGTTAAAAATTCCAAGACAAATTAAAGCCATATTCTGCCTTGAGTGAGTGAATGTCTGAGAAATCCATTAAGGTAAAAAGAGAGAAATCAATAAAGGCTTGTAAAATCATCCATAAACAGGCCATTGTGAGAGAACTGTGGTGAAAGTTTCATTTACTTCAACATCAAACATATCAAGCATGCATTGACAACTGCTACGCGAACACTTTCTTTAAAAAGAATTCTGAAACACCATCGATCACCGGGGTTTAGTCACTGTAAAACCAATGCAACATCTCTCAAAGTCACTATAAACACAGTCGATGGTCTACGAACCCTTACAAACATGGTGGGAAAGTCGAAAAATGTGAAACGTTTATCATGTTAAAGGGCGAAAACCAACACAGATCCGCAAAATAAAGAATCAATATTTCCAGGAATGGGATCTCAAAGAGAAGAATATGGCTTTAATACAATGTGCATCCAGAAAAGGCAAGGAAAACCAAAAAAGAAACGCTCAACCGAAACGTAAAAACAGCAAAACGAAACCAAAATGCTGAAAGAACCACACAAATTTGCACGAAAAATCCCAAAAAACTTGCAGATTGGAAGTACATGTAAAGATGAGGAGGACCTTAAGGCCCAGCATTCCAAAGCTATGTCAATTCATCCGTGCCCTGAAGAAAGTCTGTGATGGAGTGTCAAAAGAAATGCCTTGTCAAAGGTCTATCACGCCAAGTGCAACCTCAATCGTTTGACTGACAGGCAATCAGTCGTTTTGTGCCGCTGTTACACCCCATCAGCTTCCTCCATCAGCAAAACAAAAAACAAAAAATACAACTAAATTGATTTCCTCTGCTTGTAATTCCTGTTAATTTTTTGTAGATGTCAGGGTTTTTATTTATTTTTTGAGGGTGGTTTTGCAGTTTTGTGTGTCTTTAATGTGTTGAAAATCAACTGATATCCTCTTTCGTTGGTTTAGCTGAGGGCCCAATTGCTGTCCTGGCCCTTGGACGAAATAAGGATGAAAACAGAAGGACACCAAAAGCTTTTTCCTGCTTTACTTTTGTTCCAAAGAGCTGAGAGAAACCAGGAAGTGCCATCGATCACCTTCCTCCTGTGATGGAGGCCCTCAGATCACAAGGTCATTGTAGTTCACGTATTTCTTCTTAGCAGCCGGACCTGCGAAGAGAGAAAGATGAAAGATTGTTTTTCATTTGACATCTTCCTTTTTTCTCGCTAAATATGAAAGGAATTTATTGATTCCTGTCAGGAGGTCTGACGGGGACACTTTTTAGGACATTAGGTTTATCAGCATAGAAGACAAAATGTCCACGAATTGACTATTAAAAGGAAAGTTCACCTAAAAAGTAAATTACTCCATGATTTACTCACCCTCAAGCCATAGGTGTTTATGACTTACTTGTTTCAGAATACAATCAGAGTTATATAAAAAAAATGTCCAAAAATTCCAAGCTTTATAATGGCAGTGAATTGGGGTCGAGATTTTGAAGGCCAAAAAGTGCCTCAATCCATCATTTAAAGTGCTTCACACAGCCCCGGGGAGGTAATAAAGCCTCCTGATGTGAATTGATGCATTTGTGTAAGAATTATTCCCATATTTAAAACTTTATAAACCTTTATCTCTAGATTCCGCTAAAAGTCGTATGCACGTTCATGAGAAAGTGATGTTTAAGCTTGGGCTGCCCCCTAATAGAGGAAGCATGGTTGACCAAAATTCTATTAGGTGCAGAATTATATATATATATTTTTTTTTAATCCACAGGCGAAGTCATGCAGTCCGTAATGGACAGCTACCTAACGGCTGGTCTATGTGGTAATACAGTACATCGGGCAAGATATCCAAACTCTCGATGAAAATCTTAAATCAACCTCAAATAAGACAACATTACAAGGTCACTCCCTCTGATGTTTACCTAGAAATGTGCGCTATTGAATTGTCAATGCGAGGAGAGGAAGCAGAACTATAGCACACTCACTGCATTACAGATAGAGGAGCTAAAATACTTATTATTCATCTATTGAATCTGTTAAGTCTCTTTGTTTATTTGTGTGCACTCACAATAACAGCAAAATGTTGTGCTTTTGTAAAATAATGAAAGCAAAATGTGTTTTCTGCCATCTCGGTCTCTGTGAACTTGAGTGCAAAACTCAGGAACTCTGTGTATCTCCACCTTACAGAAATGAAAACAACACCACAAAGATCAACATTGCAGCCCTGAATGCACATTTTCAAGGGACAATAACTGACTGTAGCATTTTTTTTTTTAGATAAACAAGTATGTTAACTTAGCATCCTTCTTAAATATCTGCAAACATATTATGGCATTTTTATGCTTTAGTGAAGTCAAAATCTTACATACAGAACTTTTAAGCATGTGCTTGAGCGCTTATTTGCTACGTAGGCAATCAAAGGCTCATTATAAAGATTTAAATGGTTTATTAATAACAATCTTTAGTCAAAGGAAGCACTAGTTCCAGCAGATGATGTATGACGTAGGTGTAGTGTTAGCTCCTGTGAAATATGTTGTATGTGGAAGCACAGTGGAGAGAGCAAAACAAAACACCAGTCACCACTGAATTAGAAGTATAAAATGCAGATTTGTAAGGAAGAATTACAGAGGATTTCGAAATAAGTCAAGAGGACACTGGATTTCCTTTGCTGTAAACAAAACTTGGTTCCCACAAGACTTGTATTTTCACCAGAGCTTACATTATGATTAAGTCCTATGTCATCAACTGGAACACCAGTCTCTCACGGGTTTCCAGGGTGCCTGTGTAGTTACTAGAATGTTTTGAGAGGTTGCTAGGTGGTTGAAAGGTTATTCAGAGTGGTTGCTTGGATGCTTTGAGGGGCTTATAGATGGTTGCTAGGGTGTTCTAGGTGGTTACTATGGTGTAGTTACCAAGGTTTTGAGAGACTGAGAAAAGATTACTACTGTGTTCTGGTTGATTTCTACAAATGGTTGTTAGGGTGTTCTGGATGGTTACTATGATGTTCTATGTGGGTGCTTGTTCTGGATGAATTTCTGGGGTATCTTGAGAGTTTTGTTGTGTGTTCTGAGTGTTAGCTAGAGTGAAAAGTTGTTAGGTGGTTGCCAGGGTGTTCTAGTTGGTTGCTAGGATGTTTTGAGAGATTGCTAGGTGGTTGCTGGGATGTTCTGAGCGTGATGCTTGTTCTTGTGCTTGTTCTGGGTGGTTTCTAGGTTGCTCTGAGCAGTTGCTAGGGTGATCTGGGCATTTTTTACTGTTTCCTGATCATTTGCTAGAGTGCTCTAGATGGTTTAGAGAGTGTTTTGGGTGGTTTCTAGGGCTTTGCGCTATGTAGTTACATGCAGTTCTTAATACTTTAATATCAACAGTACAGTGGAAACTGAAAAATCCCTAACTCAAGTCTGAGCAAGTTAAACTCACATAAATATAAATAACTGTATTTATTATTTTATGAAAGAGCAACACAAAATCAAACAGATGAATATGGCATAAGTGTTATGTAAGAAACCCTCAAATGTCTACAGTCATAACAGCGTGACCTTCAATCGCTGCCGCTGATGTGTTTGCAGAGACTCTGTGGAACTAAATGACTCCAGTCTCAAATTACAGTGCTTATTCACGGTTGCTTCTTGTGCTCTTTTGCATGTAAATGAACTTCTAAATATTTAAAAGTAAAGGTTACCAAGTAGAGAGATCATTGTGGCCTTTAAGTGTCAGAAGCCCCTTTAGTATTTGAGTTAAATGTCACCCTGACAGCCATCTATTCAGAAATGTGGCCTTGACGAATGTGGACGGAGGAAAGTGCTCTCAATATGCAAAAACAAACATAAATACATTATAATACAAATAATAGGAGTCAGAAGGAATAACTAGAGGTTGCTCGTGTTTTGAGAAGTTAATAGAAGGTTGCTAGGGTGTTCCTGGGGTTACTAGGATGTTCTGGGTGGTTGCTAGAGTGTTCGGAATGGTTTCTATGTTGTTCAATGTGTGAGTTTGTTCTGGGTCATTCCTGATGTGTCTTGACAGGTTTCTAGGGTGTTCGGAATGGTTGCTAAGGTGTTTTATGTGTTGCCAGGTTCTAGTTGGGTGGTTGCCAAGATATTTTGAGAGGTTGCTAGGATTTCTAAGTGGTTGCTAGTGTTTAGAGAGGTTGACAGAAGGTTACTAGGGTGTTGACAGAAGGTTACTAGGGTGTTCCTTGTGGTTACTAGGATGTTCTGGGTGGTCGCTAGAGTGCTCTGAATGGTTTCTATTATCTTCAATGTGGGAGATTATTCTAGGTCATTCCTGAGCTGTCTTGACAGGGTTCATGGGTGTTCAGAGTGGTTTCTAGGGTGTTTTATGATATTGCTAAGTTTTAATTGGGAGCCTGAGTGGTTGCTATGGTGTTTTGAGAGGTTTCTATTTTTTTGACAAGGTTGACCGAAAGTTGCTAGGGTGCTCTGAATAGTTGCTACTTGTTCTGGGTGGTTGCCAGGGTGTTCTGTGTGGTTGCTAGGGTGCTTTACAAGATGGCTAGATGTATGGGTGATCTAGTCTATACACACACACACCTGTATTACACCGGATAAATACCATTTTTTTTTACTATTTCCTTACATTTGACAATTACATCTGAGAATGATGGAAAATGATTAGGGAGGAATACAGAAGATGGGACCAAGTTTACTGAAGGTTACTGTGTTCTCCTGTAAAATAAAGGTGATGTGACCCCTTTTAAAGATCTTGTTTTTTCCCAGTATATAGTATTACAACATTTCACATTCTTTCACATAGTCAAAGTTCAGCCACAAGCCATTATGATTTCCCTGACCTACTGCAGTAGATCTTTACTGCGCGGCACACTATAAACATCTTAATGGGTCTGGTCTCACATCTATAGTACTCATGGGATGGGAAGAGTGTTAGAAATGCAGGTCTGACAACAGAACGTCGGGTAAAACAGAGGCATGACGAGAGTTTTTGGATTCCTCTTTCATCTAAACAAGGATTCCGCTCATTTGCATACTACTTTTATTCAACTTTGTCGTAAATCCCAACACTGCATCGCAATGATTGCAGTTTCTTCTGTTGCTTTAAATAAACAACTCTCACTAGGTTCTACTCATTAAACACAACAGAATAAATGTAAATCATTTTTTTCTGCTTCATGTAAACAACGCATGCGTAGCGCGGACATGCGTCAGCACGCACATGCGTTGTTTACATGAAGCGGAAGAGCGCGCATGCATCATGATACTCCCCAAAATGGAGGAAATCCACAGCAGAATGGATGGAGAATAATTGTTGAACAAAGTTGTTATTTCTGTTTTATTTGGGCACAAAATATATTCTTGTAGCTTTGTAAAATTATGCTTAAACTACTGATGTCACATGGACTATTTTACTAATATCCTTATTACATTTCTGAACCTTGATCGTGGTAGTACCTGTGCTGTCTATGGGAGGGTCAAAGAGCTCTCAGAATGCATCAAAAACATCTTAATTTGTCTTCCGAAGATGAACAAAGGTCTTACGGGTTTGGAACGACTTGAGGGTAATGACCTAATAATGATTAATGACCGACATTTCACTTTTGGGTGAACTCTCCTTTAAATTCAAAAACGACATGAATGACACGAAAAAAAGAATGGAAATTGTGTAAAAGAGCGTTTTTACAAACAATAACATTAACATTATGACACGTACTGTAATTCCATAAGAACGGTTTACGAACATTTAACACAAATGTTTTACACAAACGTTTTACACAAATATTTCAAAACTGCCTTTGCTTCATAAATGAAACTGAATTCGGGTCACTTTAATGCTATTGATCACTGTGAATGCTTCATTTAAAGAGAAATCAGTGTCTATCAGAAGAGAAGAGCCTCTTTGCACAGGCTAATCTTTTCAATGGAAGAAAAATTTTATAGGGTTCATTTATAATATTTTATTAGGATGAGATTATAATATGGGTCATTAACATCTGTAATACTGCACACTCTATTTTTGTGACGGTAAGGATCATTAAGATTTTGAATACGATGTTGAAAGCTCACGAGCACTGTTGTGTTTTGGCGTCAATGTATAAATTAATAAACAATATAGGAGTAATGAATCATCACTGCTGTCAGAGCAAATCTATATTTGCATCAATCGGTTGTGATGCAAACTGTTGACAGTAAAATTCAGCCGTTCTATTTGACGTCAAATCTTATTTAAAGTCTATCACCATTCAGCCTCGCACATCAAATAGACTCGAATTTGCATGTCCCACCAAAATCGCTGGGAATGAGGGTAATGATTATGGTTTCAGCTCTTGGCATTGGCATCTCGGCTCAGTAGGTTTAGAGCCTGTTCCCCCGGGTGTCAGATACTTCAGGGTTCAGGACATTCATATACATACTTATCCATAAAAATAATTTAGAGAGTCAGAGTGTGTTATATAGAGGAAGAGGGAGAGAGAAAGAACATAGAGTGCACAGGGAAGGCTGACACAGATGGTTCACAGCTCTTTAGGGAGTTGCGGTGGAGTCTGCCATGCCATAACAGTGGCGCACAGGGAATTGAGCAGTGGGACTTGCGTTTGAAGCTTGGGATCTTCCACGTGTCATCTGATTACCACTGACAGTTGAGTTCACCGTTTCATAACTGTGTTCAGCAATTGCTCAGACACTCTTTGGATTCTTGGAACCATTAATTATGCAAAATACTTGCTGCATGTAGATGAGGCCAAATCTGGTTTTGCATATCTTCTCTCAAAATCTCAATAGTTTTTCCCAGATTTTTCCAACCATTGATTTCCTAGATTTCCTTAATCTTCATTTCATGTCGACTTTAATGACATTATTTTCTTGTGAGCCTCAAAACAGTTACATGGAACCATTATTTCAAATCCCAAATATTTTTTGCGCCACTTGTATTCAAAAGTGATGTAACATGTTGTCAAACGGCAAAAGGCCTTTAGCGACAATCTAAAGGAGCCAGTTTCTCAATTTGAGGTAAGTTATCGTAGTTCAGTGGTTCAAAACTGAAGGGTAAAAACTATGCTAAATGCTAATAATACATGCTACCTCGCAGGAATGAAACGGATTAAAAACAACAACAACAAAAACATTGCAAGTTAATAAAAAGCAATGCTAAACGCTAATAATAAAATGCTAACCAACAGGGGTAAATTAGGGATTAAAACAATTCGTAATTTAATTGGGTGCCTGAGTGGTTGCTATGGTGTTTTGAGAGGTTTCTAGTGTTTTAAAATAATTATAATTGCTAATAATAATAATAATAATAATAATAATGATAATGATAATAATAATGTTAAATGCTAATAATTAATGCTAGCCAGAAGGAATGAAACAGGAATAAAAACAATGTAATTAGCTAATAAAAAGTAAAGTTGAATGATAATAATGTAAAACATTTCAAACAACAGGGGTGAAATAGGGATTAAAGACAAAAATAAATGCTAATAATAAAATGTTAACCAGCAGAGCTAAAACAGGGATTAAAAACAATTAGAAATGCTAATTAGAAAAAAAAAAACAATGATGAATGCTAATAAGAAATGCTAACCAACAGGAATGAAACAGGGATAAAAATAATGTTATGAAATAGTGACTACGTTTACAAGCTGTTAAAATTGTATTCGGGTCACTATTCGGGTTTCTGTAACATTCGGGATAACCCGTTTACATGCGTGAGCAGAGAGAGTTACTCCTGTATACATGGAATGTGTAATCAGTCGCCAATATCCCGATGTAAATGGCGACGCACGGTTAGCGTCTGGACGTAAGACGCAATATGCGTCATTTCCGATTCTTCGAAACGCGTTTACAAGATCAAATATTCGGGTTAGAAAAGGGGTACCCCAGGTATAATATCCCGGTTTTTAAAAACCGGGATATGAGCATATCCGGGTTTTTGCCGGTGTTTACATGGCCGTGCGCGACCGGGTTATTGCTAATATCCCGGTTTTGAACAGGTTATTGGCTGCATGTAAACGTAGTCAATGAAAGCAATGCTAAATGCTAACAATAGAATGCTAACCAGCAGGGATAAAAAAACTATTTTAAATGCTTATAGCAAAAACAAATGTTAACTGCTAACAATAAATGATAAACAACAGGAATAAAACAGGGATAATATTATATATATATATATATATATATATATATATATATATATATATATATATATATATATATATAAACAATTTTACTGTAACAATTTCAATTAGCAATGTTTTTCTTTAAAGTCACCCACAACAATATTGACATCTCTCAAACTTAGAATTAGAAAATTAGAATTTTGTTAATATTCTGTTTTGTCATTGTAAAATTATATAAAAAAGTGATTAATAGATTCACATAAAGCTGAACAAAAATGTTGCACTACATGATGTGCATTTGCCAAATGTGCCAATTTGCTTTCAGGGTCAATAGTGTACAAATTAGTCAGAGTTCACAAATAATTCAGGAAGAGCAACTTACAAAATAATGCACTGAATTGAGTATGTTCAGTATGAAGTATGGAAATAATTTCGTATGAAGACTGAAATCATTTTCTCACAAAACGTATCCCAACAATGTACAGTTTTCCCAAAGATTGAGATGGTTTTCATTCCTTAGCGCTATTGAGTGTCACTGTAGGATCATCATGGAGTTTTGATGAATGGCCACAAAAGACCAATTAGCATTTCCACCTCATCCTTTCCCCCAGCGTTCGAAAGTGACAAGGTCATAACCAAAAGGTAGAAGATTAATTTGGTCTTACCTGATAAATTATGAGAATTAGCCTGTTGGGAGAAAAACAGTACTTGGTGAGCTGTTTCTGATTGGTCCAGAAGAAGCAAAGCAGAGATTCGGATTGGTCCAAACAGCCATGAAATTCAAATTCAAGCTGGGTTTGAAGGTGGGTGAATTTTAGCATTGATCTGCGACTTCTATGCCATTTGCCCCATCTAATAATGGCATATCTAATAATGTGGGAAAGCATTGCCACTGTCAAAAATAAATAAATAAAATAAAAGCCTTGACGGTATCATATTTCAAAATTAATTTCCCAATATTGTCTTCTTTATGTGCCTTATCTATTTGAAAAACCCCAAAGTAGCTGAAACGTTGCAAAAGGCTGCATTTTTTTTCAGTCAAAGCCGCATAAACAACACCAAAAGTACTTTTCATCTCCCGAAATTTCATTTCCTTTTCTAAGAACCGTGGCTTTCCTTTGACAGTGACGACATGCTAATCCTCTGGGCAAAAACCAGTCCTGCACTATTACTTTCTCCCTCTCTCTGCGGTGTGCGGCCCACCATCTCGTGTTCATTAGAGGAAATGTGGTCATTCTCAGCAGATGACTTCATTCCATTATATCTGACACCAGCTCATGCTGCAACAAGCAACAGGCCAAAGCAACAGAATTTCAGCTCATGGTGCCATTCTGCAATGAATCTTGCAAGCACTGCACTCTGGGACATGAGCTCGCTTTTACACCTGCCGGCTGCAGGAAAAGCAACTTTAAGGGTCAAAACTAAGATAATGGTTAAGTGAATTTGATATTAGCACTCATGACATAAGCACTCTGATAACTCTGGATTTATTAGAATTTACATACCAGGTTTGCATATCTAGCCGGATAATTAATTATAATAATTAATTAATTAATACTTATCCTAAGAATTTGAAAGGCTTAAACTAATTAAAGTCATTATAAATGAGTATTACCATTTTTTTATTATTATGGAAAAAACTAAACATTATAAGCAATTTAATTAACTGTCACCCCGTCCCGTATACGGGACTCCTACGGTTACTTCACAATATTACAATTAAAGTTAATCTAATCTTGACAAACTATATATTGTTGGAAAGGTCTAAGACTCCCAAATATATATTTTACCAATGTTTTTTGTTAAAAAATTATGTAGTAAAAGTAATAGCTTAATTTATGACAAGAGTGCACCCTCAAAAATCAAAATTATAACTGGAGTTCTGACCTTTGTTTTAAAAAAGAAGACTTCTTCGTTGCTTTTTTCTCTATCACATTTTAGAAAATTTTGAAAGCTTAAAATCTCAAAATTCATCCTTTAAATAATATAAAAACAATAAGCAATATAATACAAAACAAACATTATAAAAAAAATATAAACTGTAAATATATTTTTTGTTAGTAAATTCAAATTTGTGGTGTTTCTATATATATATATATATTTTTTTTCTTTTTTTTCTTTCAAATAATGATGGTTTGCTACCTTTATAATAAATATTAAATACATATATTATTATGTAAAAAAAACCTACAAATAAAAAAACTACAAAGTAGGGATGCACCGATGTATCAGCTGCCGATATTTATTGGCCGATTTTTTATTATTTGAAAGTTATCACCATATTGGAAATAGCATGAAAATGGCTGATACTTATGGTTTATAATGGTAATAATAGAAAGGAATGAAGAAACAGAAATGTTAAAAAATGATTCATATATTTTTTTTTTTTTCTTTTTAAGCTCTGCTTTATGTAATTGACCGATATCGGTATCAGAATCGCCAATAGTTGCTATCGGTACATTCCTACTGAAAGGTGCAATGATATGCTTTATTATAGACTATAGTTATAAATAAACTATCAATTCATAATAATAATAATTACATTTAGATTTTTTTTGTAAGATTTGTATTGATCTCTGCTAATTATAAAAAAGGGCAATGATAGGTGCAAAAAGCCAGAAAACATGCATAATAATGTGAAATATTAAGTCACATTATCTTCTTTTGATAACTTACATTCGCTCATGTGATCTCCAAAAAATTAAATAAATCAATAATAATAATAATAATAAAAATGATATCACATTATTTTTATGAATGTGAAGGCGAATCCTAACCACATCAGTCGCTCAGTGTTCACCAGATTTACTACAAAGACATCTCAATTCATCATGAGCAAACATACAGTATCAAGTTCCACCAATAACTCTGAAGAGACACTTTTGTAACTTACTGTTAGGATCCACATTTTCACACAGTTCGGTTTTGGCCTCGCCGTTCGGCCGGTCACTGGGCTTGTGTGACAGACGTGAGGACATGGTGGCCGCCGTCACCACAGCCTTGAAGCTGCGCTTGCGTTTCTGCACGTTGAGCTCTGGGTGGAAGATGATGACGTAAACCTTGGGCATGTAGAGCATTCCCAGAGCCACGGACGCGCTCAGATTCATGGAGATGGTCAGCGTGGTGGTCTGGATGTAGAGCTTTGGGGGGAAACAAGGAGAAAACTGTATTACGGCAAGGGAAAATGAAAAATAAATGAATAATAATAAAAAAACAGTTTCATTAAGACATGAAAAAGAGATGTGAAACTGGATATTGAGACAAAATGTAATTTATTTTTGATATACAAGCTTGCAATTCACCCAAATGCTCCTTTGTCGAGAAAATTGTTCTACATAGTTTAAAGTCACTGAATGGCTTTTCTGAGGTAAATGTGACGTTTAAGTGACATATTGTTTAGAAACTTTCAATGACGTCTTTCCGCGGTGGAAACACTGATACTTGAGACATGATACTTTCCGTTAAGATTTTATTTTTCTTTAAACATAATTCAGATGTTCATTCATGAATATAAGAGCAGTGTTGCCAAGTCTGCGGTTTTCCCTTGGAGTTGGGCTACTTTATCACTGTTTCTGTTGGTGGATTGTTTTTTATGTCTGCGAGTTGAAGCTACCCCAATAACGTGATAATTATCCCCTGCAATACAAAGTTTCCCAGGGAACCACACCAATAAAACGTGCATTTTAATCCCCGTGACACAATTTCGAATGGGCTACGCAATTGGGCTAGTTTTGGGCTACTTTTGAGTAGCAACTGGGCTGGTTTTAATGTGAAAATCTGTCAACCGAGGTGATTGATCAATGTTGAACTGACATGACTACATCGGTCTTTCAAACTTTGTAAAACAGCAGCAATATGGCATTTATTGTTCATTCATAAAATCGACAGAATATCTACATAATAAAATCGAAAGAATTTAAAATCTGAGACTTACGTTTATTTTGTTCATGTATCAACTGTAATCGGCATTCATTTAAAGCCTAGTTCACCCAAATATGTAAATCTTTTCACATCATTATATAAAATACTTTAACACCGAATTTAATACACACTAATAATTTAATATTACTTCATTGCGTGCTTACGTAAACTAATTTGTGATTGGACCAGTTCATTAAATTAACAGTATATATATATATATATATATATATATATATATATATATATATATATATATATATATATATATATATATATATATATATATATATATATAAACAATTTTTGGGGTGACCTATTCACCGATATCAGAGTATCAATTAAAATCAAGAACATATTTTTTAACCTAGCTCTAGATGGTTTTTCATGAATTATTCTTTGAACTCCAGGATGGGATTCGAGACATAATGAAAAATAAAATAAAATCTGAACAGGTCCATTTCAAAGGCTCTCAGTATTGACGTCCTGGTGGGAGAATTCAAAGCCAAACGGATGATAATCATTCTTTAAAACTCGAGCTACTGTCATCGCCTGAGAGTACAGCTCTTGCCTGGATGTACTTTTCTTGTATGAAAAAAGGAGCTTGTCAAAGTATCATAATGAAGGCTTTCATGCCGCGGCCGTATCGCATTAGTACTACGGCAAAGATTCATTTCATGTGGCTGTTAACGGCACTCTGGCAAGTATGTAATTACCAATATCCTCAGTGTGTTTAATCTTTAATGTAGTGCGAGTTCAAAGCCTGTTAGGAAGGTCACGGGTGCGTTTCGATAAAGTGACGGCCCTCGTTCATGAAACGCCAGTGGAATGAATTGTAAAAATCTTTCAAAAACCACAAATCGTCGCTGAAATGTGTTCTGCTCGGGTTTCATGAATGATGCACAATGTTTTACTGCCTATACAAAAAAGATTGTGCTGCCAATAAAACAACTACTCCAGTAAAACTTAAGGTCTGGACCAGTGTTGAGTACTCGAGACTCGGACTCGGTCTTGGACTCGGTCTCGAGACCGTATTTTAATGGTCTCGGTCTTGTCATGGACTCGTGTGCATTTTGACTCGGTATTGACTCGGACTCGAACATATTAGGAATCGGACTTATGCCCGAGTCCACTCGAGTCCCAATCAAAATATTTCATGATTATTAGGCTACTGTATGTTAAAACCCTCTGGAGTCGTTTAACCCAGGATACGCGTTATGAGTCATTTTCTCCTGATAACCCCGAAAAGAACTTAAATTACACTTTCAGTTTTAATCGTACAGATAAGAGCAATACATCAATCGTATCTGTAAAGGGTCTTTTTTTTGGATACAGACATAATAACAACAAAACTTTGTGCACTTCTTCATTTACAAACACGTCATTAAAATGAACTGTAACTCAGTGAATACTCAACGAAAAGACATGAGAGAGATATCTATAGAAAGCTTGACATGTCTGCTTTTAAACTAAAAAGTGCCACCGAAAACAAGTATTCTGTGATAAAGTAATCCATATGAAAACAACGCGATGTCTGTTTTTCACGTCTCCCTTCACAACCCATTATATCTAATGTGACCACGCCCCCGCGCTGAACGCGCTAGTCAGATTCAAACTGAAGCGCGCGGCTTGAATACGCCCACACAGAAGAAAAAGCAGAGACTGTTCTTAATGTTCTTTTATTTTACTGTTTGCTTCGCGATGAGAGGAATAAGACATAATTCACCCCGAAAAGATGTGATGTGGTTGAGGATTTGAGATTTGGATTTCCTCCGAAAAAAAAGAATGAAGCACTTTATTCAGCAGAGATCATAAACATGAGTAAGTCTCTTTTTATTTATTTGTACTAGTTTTCACATAACGTGTAAACGTTTTACTAGTTAGACTTTTTCCAAATACTTTTTCCAAACAAAATTCCTGACTAAATGTATAATCAAGTGAAATAGTATGAAGTTTCAATAACAATACACAATACTATACCATTCAAAAGCTTGATGTAAATAATATAAATGTAACAAATAAATGTAACTGTAACAAATGTAACACAATGCTGTTCTTTCAATTTATCCCCCCTAAAAAACCCGAAAAATTATTCTCAGCTCTTTTCAACATTAATAATAATAATAATGATAATAATGATAATAATAATAATGAATGTTTTTTGTAGAAAATATATGATTTTTAAAATAATTTCTTAAGGATTGTGTGACTGGAGTAATGATGCAAAAAATAGTTTGAAAGTCAGCTTTGATTTTCCCTAATAAACTGTTTAACTGCTCCCCCAAGTGGATATTAAATTATGTTGTGAGATAATTAAATATATTCTAAATAAACTACAAACATAAAATTATATAGATTTATTTTGTCCTCACATTCTTTCTTGTAACTCCTCCCTTTCAGTGACACAAGCTGACTGAACGGCTCATTATGCAGCTCATTATGCAGCTCATTATGTGGGCCTTTGTCTTTTCAGGTGTAAATCACAATGATATTCATGATAGTTGATGCCTACTCGCATATGACTTTTACCAACAAAAAGTGTCTTAGAAAATGTAAATAAATATATTGTTTTCTGTGAGTGAGTAAACAAGATGATTTTCACATAATTTAGAAAGAATAATTCTAGGCTACAAGCTCCAGTTCTCAACAGTCCCGGGAACCAATGTTATGTATGTGTTTTTTTTTTTGCCTTATTCAAGTGATTTAACATTTTTAGTTCACTAAGCACGCATAATATTTCTTTTTCTCAAAAATACAATCATGTACATACATGCATTTCACATATTATTATAGCCCAGTTTGTGCTGATTACAGTGAGATTAGAATTTAGCCAATTAGATATTTATAAGAAACTGAAAAAAGCACAAATGTCAGGGCATGACAAAACTTCTCCAGGCCCCAAAAATAGCCTTAGACTCCAGAGGGTTAATGTTTCTTTAAATTGATGTATGATTGACACATCCAATGACTGGTGATTTTCTTGTGATGTGAGACCATAGACTGTATAAAAACATGGACGTAGTGTCCGTGACGTCACCCATAGACTCCTGAAGTGTGTTTTTGAAGCCTAAAGTGTGTAGAGCGGGCCGTGTTATGTGAAAACGAGCACTTAATACTGACAAGTAACAATTCATAATTCTAATAAAATTACCTTTACACCACATACTATGTGGCCCTTTTACCCTTTATTGTTTCCCCCAAACATTTGACATTGAAGATTTCTTTAGGTCTTGTCTCAGACCCAGTCTCTCTGGTCTCGGTCTTGACTCAGACTCGATCCTTTCTGAACTCGGTCTTGACTCGGACTCGACCCTTTCTGAACTCGGTCTTGACTCGGACTCGACCCTTTCTGAACTCGGTCTTGACTCGGACTCGACCCTTTCTGAACTCGGTCTTGACTCGGACTCGACCCTTTCTGAACTCGGTCTTGACTCGGACTCAACCCTGTCTGGACTCGATCTGGACTCGCACTCGAATGAGCTGGTCTCCACTACAACACTGGTCTGGACCGCTTTGTCATTTATTCAGGCCAAGATCTGCCTCCTCAAAGAGCAAGAGACTTTGAGTTGTCCGTATAAGTCCATTTTCTTTTCTTAGTTTATTTTATTTATTTATTTATTTTTTAAATATGAAATCGATCATACCAAAAAATAGACCACTGGAAAAAAACACCAAAAATGTGTGTAGAATCTGATCAGCATCGCATGGCCCATATTTGACTTGTACCTCTTCCATTTTTAGCCCATTATGGGAGTAACGTTCACAACTCCAACAGCCGGATAACTGAATTCCCACGGGCTCTCGAATCACACAACCTTAAAAAAAATTCTGAAGGAAAAAAGTGTGGAAAACCTCCAGGGGTGTCACATTAATCTGCCAGTCCAAAGTGCAAATGCAGTGAACTAACTGGAGCTGAGAGATCGACACCTGATTCTTCAGCTTTTCATTGGCCGGAGAAACGTGTGATGCTGACACTGCAATAGATGAGAGAAACCCAGCATGCTTGACTTGATCGAACCCTTATTCACCACCAACACCACATCTTCTATGAAAGATAACAGCTGGTGATTCAAGCATGGCTGATACCAAACGTGACGTAAAAAAATAAACAATAAAAATCTGTGTGGCAATCTGATCATAAACTGCAGTATCAGGATGCTCAATTGCATGAATAATTTTCTAAATATTAATCACTTATTGAATGGGTTTTGTGATGCGCACAGCAAATCTCCTTGTGTAACACAAACACACAAACACACACACACACACACTCCCCCTCTGGCTTCTGCTCAGCGTTAATTACTGAGCATTCAGTCTTAACACCAGCTCTGATCTGAGATGTTCGGATGTGAGGGATGGTATGGTGAAGAGGGGGAGTTTTATGGATGTGATTTGGGCTAATAATGGATCAGTCAGAACTGGAGCAGCTCGCAAATAAACAGCTCGATAGATGAGGAACACCGCTTCTGCAGAGAAGAGCTCATAAAACATCACAAAGAGACTGGAAATCGAACCAAGACGCTATAGAGCACAGAAGTACATCTGGGCTGTATGACAATACATATGCTATGAAACCGAAGAATTGTGTCGAGCGGTACAGATTTATATGAGGGCATGAGGAAGAGCTTGTCACATGAGGCTTATTCAATTAACATTTAGAGTGAGAATCTGTTCTATAATATTAAAGAAAGAAGGCTATTCGTTAAAAATGAATAAATGAATATATTCAGATTGAACGACTGATGGCAGATGGACTATTCCTGCGTTGTCTTTCATATTTTCTGGACCTTGACAATGTAATTTACTAGGCAGTCAATGGGACAGTCACAAGCCTCCCGGTTTTCATCCGAAATATCTTAAATTGTGTTCTGAAGACGAACAAAGCTTTTACATGTTTGGAACTACATGGGGGGTATGTGATAAATGACAACATTTTAATTTTGGGGTGGCGTAAACCTTTAAACCAACATTGCCCCATGCTAAAACACATCCCTAATGATTAAACCGAAGTTTCCGAAAGTCTCAAATGACCTCAACACATCTTTTATGAAAACCTCATTAACACCAGTGACAGACAAATCCACAATCCACTGCCTTATGACAACATGCAATTTCAACAGATAAGAATGCAATTGGCGTGCCGACTCCTGTCGTGATCATATGCTAATCCTGGCAATCTATCAGCCAGATTCCCAGTCTTCATTTCTTTATTCCTGCAGTCTGTTCCTTTCTGTTGTTCTTGCACCGTCAAACAAGGACACGAAGATCTGGGATGCTGGAATAGACACTAAAGATGCTTTTCAGCCTCGAGTCTCTATACTCAACACAAGGCTGAACCTTATTATAAGCAACGTCTTTGAAAACCAATCCTTAAAACGATGTTTTTTTTTTATGTCTTCAGAGAGTCACACCTATAGAGGAAGCAAAACATCCTACGCGTGCCACATGAGAGGCTCCCCGAATGCCACACGACCATCAGGCGGCTTCAGATAGGAAGAGACTTATTATATAAAGTGGCAGACATGTAGTGTTAGAGGAAGTCGACTCAAAGTGTGCTGTGATGTCGGTTACAGTCACTCTGGATGAAGGTGACACATTCGATACCACTGAGAAATGCAATCTGGAGACATACTGTACTGCAGGCGGAAAAGAGGAACGTTTTTACATTTTCTCTTTACGCACAAAAGGACAAAGTATTTTGTTATCTAAAAATCCTTTTCTTCCTCCTTAAGATTCTTTTTTTTTTTTTTTTTTTGGTGACAGTAGGTAATTTGGCTTGAAACCTGTAAAGGCAGCTCCACAAAAACACATTGAGCTCATTAAACTTGTTCTCAAAGACAGAATTTTAATATATATATATAAAAAATAAAAAGATTATGACTTTGAATCTCATAACTGTGACTTTCTATCTTAGACGGCAACTTTTTCTCACAATTGTGCCATTATTTATTGTGAATTTCAATAATTGTGACTTTACTGTGTAAAGTTCTCTCAATTGAAACGTTTTCTCTCGTAATCATGATCTAAATTTGATGTTATATTTTGAAATTACCTCTTTATTGTAATTTCACCATTATTTATCTCAAAATTTGACTGTAAAGTGCAATTCCAACTTTATTTCTCATAATTCTGACTTTATATCTCCTTTTTAAATTTATATTTTGAAATTATGACTTTCTCGAAATTTCACATCTTTTAAAATAGTGACTATACTTGAATTTCCAACTTTTTCTTACACTGTTATTATGATTTTATATTTCCATTTGACATTTTATTTCATAATTGCAACTTCATATTTCTCAGTAAAATTACAATTTTCATAATTAAGTATTTTTTCGAAACTTGTTTTCTCAGTTTGACTTAATATTTCAAATTTGTGACGATGTTTCTCATCATTTCAAGTTTTTCTTGCAATTTATATCTCTCAATTATGAAAATTGTTTAGTATAGTCACACTTTTGTATCAGACTCTCCTTTATTTTTATTTTTTATACTTTATACCTCCCAATAATTACTTTGATTTTGTAATTGCTAATTTATATTTACAAGGAATGAAGCTGCTATATTGTGACTTTACATCTTGCAACTGTGATTTCAATTAGAAAAAATTTACTTTGACTCTCCTAACTGCTATTTTGGCACTGGCAATTGTGACTTTAAAACTGACAAAATGTATCTTTTTGTTTGAAATAAAGTAAACCAAAGAATAAGACCATTTGTACAAACAACAACAACAAAAAGTTAATATTGTCTGATCCAAAAAAAAGGCCAATAGCAACATTGCATATTTCAGGAAAGTAATTTGCTTCATTCAGAGTCAATGGTGATGGGTGTATATAGTTGGAATGCATTATATTTCACGTCGCATTTACATTTAAGTAGCTTGGAGCATTACATATCCGTGGACAAGCAGACAAGTGTGTAGCATGCTTGACTGGCATAACTAATCCTAAAAATAACTATTGTATATACTGCAAATGAGCTTGCTTGCAATCCAGACTTCCAAAAAAAAAAGAAGGATTGTTGGTGGTATCAAAACATAAAAACATCCCTTCCCTTTCTGTATGACATGCATGTATATGTGTGATCATGTGCTTTCAAGCGTATACACATAAATCCCGTAGAGTACAGTACATGCACACTGTCTGTGTAAATGGACAGACAGCATGCCTTATCCTTAAAAATCTGAGGCACCTGTGTTCACTGACCTAAATCCACATGGGAAGACCACAGATGGCATAAATAAAACAGCCCCCGCATTAAACATGGGTCAACACTCCTGTATGCACAGTATCTTAAACTCAGCAATGCATGCGTTTTCACTGAAACTGCATATTCATTTCAAAAAAGCACCTGCTATGTTGTAGCGCATCAGTACACTGTCAAATTTCAAGTCTGAAATATTTTCCAAATATAGATATGTCATTTAACTTAAAGTGTATACATTTTGTGGTAACACTTTAGAATAAGGTTCGATTAGTTAATGTTAGTTAACTACTTTAGTTAACATGATCTAAGCAAGAACAATCCTTCTACAGCATTTATTAATCTTAGATAATGTTAATTTCAACATTTACTACTAAATTATTCAAAAGTTGTGCTTGTTAACATCAGTTAATGCACTGTGAATTAGCATGAACTAACAATGAATAACTGTATTTTAACATTAACTAATTGAACATTCTAAAGTGTTTAATTAATTTTAATATAGTAAGAGGTGTATAGTATACTCTGCAGTGTAACATAGTATTTCATGACCTAATGGCAATTATTTAATCACCAATATTTTACACTTGATAGCTCCGCCCACAAACATATTTTGATTGACTTTACATCTCGCAATTGTGACTTTGTTTCTCAAAATTGTAAATTTGCCTCTTACAGTTGCAATTGGTAATGATTCTCGCAACCGTGACTTAATATCTTTCAACATGACTTCATATCTCGCACCTGCAACTGCGATTGTTGTATTTTCAACTTCACATATTTTGATGGACGTTATATCTTGCAATTGTGATGTTATTTCTGGTGATTGCACATTTTAGCTTCTCTATAATTTACACTTTATATCTTGCTATTCCAACTTTGTTTCTTTTGAGACTTTGTGTCTTACAATTCGACAATAACCCATAATTACAACTAAATTTCTGGTCGTTTCAACTTTTTCTTGTAATTGGGCCTTTATATCAAGCAAATAAGACTTCGTCTCTTAAAACTGTGAAATTGTTTTTCGCAATTACCATTTACTTTCTAGTAACTGTGACTTTGTATCTCTTAAAGTGACAATTTGACAATAATTCGTAATTACAGCTATGTTTCAAGTCATTTAAACATTTTCTTGTAATTGGCTGTTTTTTTATCCCACAAGTGCGACTTTAGATTTTAAATTATGACATTGTTTTTCATAATTTTAATTTATATTCTGGTAACTGACTTTGTATCCATCTAATGTTTATTTATATCGTATAATTTTAATCTCATAATTACAACTCCATTTATGGTCATTTCAACTTTTTCTTGTAATTGGGTGATTTTTTTGTTTCATTTCGTCTCTCAGTTGCAGAATTGTTTCTTACAATTATCATTTAGTTTCTAGTAATTGTCTCTTTATATTTCACAATTTGACTAAATCTCATAATTACAACTAAACTTTTGGTAATTTGGTAATTTTTTCTTGTTATTGGGCCTTTATATTTCACAGTTTTTACATTGTTTTTCAAAATAGCCACTTGGTTTCAAGTAATTTTGACATTGTATCTCTCAATGTGACTTTATACCTCGCCATTCTGACTTTGTTTCTTTAAAAAAAAGTCACATTTTTTATTAAAAAATTCTGTGGAACAAAGTTTAGAGATAAAAATTGCAATTACAACAAGTCATTATTGCAACTATATGTCTTTCTATGAAATGTATATCTTTTTGTTTGGATGTGAAAAATGTGCACCAAATAAAAAGACCAGATTTGGGTAGTTCTGCTCACAAACATATTTTGTTTGGCTGCAATTTTGTAACTTCCCAAAAAATGTTGACTTTCAGCTACTTGTCGCACCTGGTCAGAACACAGACATCTGTGGGTCTGTTTATGCAAGTTAATTCAGACCTGACAACAGCAGGAGTTGGACACCTGCAGGTCTAGCAACCTCTTTGTCCCTTTATCAACCTTTGTCATTTCCACGCCTGCTCTACATGTGCAATTTACGTGACTCATCAGTCCAGGTGGCCTACATGCTGACCACAGATACAAGTGGATGTGAGCCGACTATTCAGTGTGCATGTCCCTCAATGGTTCTCCTTAAATCAATGATGAAGTGGAAACTGGTGTAGGTTAATCCTTGTGCATTTATAATTACGGATGTTCCAGACAGAAAGCAAATGTAGGCTGGGATTATGCAAATGAATGCATAAAAGACACATAATGAGATTTATTGCAACATCCCGCCACTGGTAGTGGTATGATTGGCGATTATGTTGGAATCAGTACGCAAGGACGCAAACACTAACCAAGCTTTTTTGAAAGCATATCCAGCAGAAAAAAATGAGAGGCTGTGACTGAACAAACGTGTTATGATTGGCCACCTGATGACTGTTTTTGGTTTTTAAATAGTTATGCTTGCTCAAATGTCAGCCTGGATTAGTGACTACGCATAGAATGGCTTCAGACCGATTATGGAGCGCTTTTCACATGTGACATCTTCTTTAATGCCAGTGTGGTATTTCCACAATAATTGATTTTGCTTACACCAATAATTAAGATTGGGGAAAAAATTTATTAACTTAAAAAATAGCCAGTAATAATAATTTAATGATCATTTAAAATCAGTAAATGGTGATAATAATAATAATACTAATAATAATACTAATAATAATACTACTACTACTACTACTACTACTACTACTAATAATAATACATTTAAAACAAAAAAGAATAAAAGTAAATAATAATTGTTTCTATATAATAATAATAATAATAATAATAATAATAATAATAATACTTATTACCATTATTATTGACAACATTAATTTATTAACAATTGTTTCAACAACAACAATATAATAATTATAGTAATAATAACCCAGAAATAAATAATGCTAAAAAGCAACCAAGTAACAAAATAAATATAATTTATTTATAATTATCATAATCATTAACATATATTATTATTATTATTATTATTATTATTATTATTATTATTATTATTATTATTATTATTATTATTATTATATTAATTGAATGATTTGTTAAGATGATTGAAACCAGTATCTTGAGAGTTTGTCTTATTGACTGAAAGATCCATTAGCAATCAAAGCTTTTCTTCATTCAGCCAGTTCAGACATGTACGGAGATGTGAAAAGCAGCAGACATTTGATTGCGCAAGACTGTACATTAACTTTCCCTGTGGCAAAGCAAATGGGACCTGTAATTCATACACCTACACAGCCATAAAACAACTACAAGCTGGAAAGGAATGAATGAGTCCGGGGTGATTTCATCCACTCCAGCCTTGAGAGTTGCCGGAGTGGTACATTTCACGGCACGTCACCCACTTCAGACCAAAGACACAATAAAACACTGGACTTTCTGAAAAACGTTGAAAGCACCAGACAGCCGCTGAAAGCCAGCCGCATCATTTCCTTGTATATTTTGAGACAAGAGTACTTATAACAGTCTTGCGTCTTATATCACATAAAGCTACTCTCATTAAAACTACATTTTTGCAGTCTCTTCAGAAAATGTGAGCGATGCTTGCCATTTCGAAGGTGGCGTGATCACAATGCAGCTATAAAGTTATGGATCCCACACTTTTTGACCAACAAACTTTCATTACTAATCCACACTTTTTTTGAGTTCCAGCTAATAACTGAATGAAACATATCTGTACATTTTAATATGTTTACACTATATTTTAAAGTCATGTTCTCACTATTAACTACAATTCTTGCCTCTCACTCCTAATTACTGCTTATTAATAGTTATTAAGGTAAGGTAGCAAGTTTAGCTATTGATTAGGGATGTAGAATATGTTCTTTATAAGTACTACCAAACAGCCAGTATGCTAGTAAAAATGCATACTAATAAGCAACTAGTGAGAATTGTTCCTATATTAAAGTGCTACCTATAATATAAATACTAATAGTAGTATCCCAGCAAACATGGAACATTCTGGCAAGGTTCTGGCAAAGAACAAACATTCTTTAATATCATATAAATATAATGTTCACAGAATGGTCATTCAAAGTTATTTGGTCTTTAATAACGTTATCAAAAAGTTAGAACAAATACCATGTATTATTTATTTATACATAATTTATTGAACATTTTTCTGAAACATTTTAGTTTGTCTACTGTGTTTTTTTTTGTTTTTTTTTTACATAATAACTAATATTTATTTCATAAGTTTCAATAAACATTCAAATGTATTTTCCCCTCAAAGTTTTAGTCCCACAATGTTTGTAAAATGATGCTTGTGTAATGTTTTCTCTAATGTTGATGAAAAAAAAAACATTTATAAAAGTATGTTTTGATTGTACTGAGAACATTTAGAAATAATGTTTTCATAACATTAGCAAAACATTCTTAGAATATTTTTCAAGCTGTTATTATTATTATTATTATTATTATTATTATTATTATTATTATTATTAATCTATTTAAAAACCAAACAAGAAATAATGTTTTCAGAACACTAGCAAAATATTATTAGATTTAAAAAAAATAGCTGGGATTATTATTATTATTATTATTATTATTATTATTATTATTATTATTATATAAAAAAAACACATACAAGCAGATAGACAGACAGACAGACAGTTATATATTTATTTTTTATACTACTAATAATATATTATGGGCATGTATTAAATAATATTTATAGAACATATTATTACTGTTAATAATAATTGTTGAAGTAACCTCAATGTTTGTTTGCCTATTTTTACATCCCTAACCCAAGCGAGCACCACTAAGACAAACTGTGGTCTTGCCAACTTTAAACACAATATCCATCTTGTGCTGTTGTTTCCAACTGCTTCCAAGTACAAGAATCAGACTGGAATGTGGCCTGTCATCACTCGCCTTGCATGCGGCATCATCCCGCAAGAGCTTTACTGAACCCAAACGCCACAGTCTCACCCTTCATCAGTGAAATCCCACACAAGAGTCCATCAGCGATATGTCTAATCTGTGCGCTGGTGTCCTGCTTCACAGCATCTGATGAAAAACACCCCCAAGGCCTCCTTGAGCTAAAGACTCGGTGTCTGAACCCTTCAGTTGCTGTGTTTCCCTGCACAGTGCCGTGTTTCACTGGGGCAGGTTGGGGAACTAGGCCACTTCAAGAGGACAAAAGAAAGGCAGACACAAAGGAAGAGAGATCAACCTGAAATCCGAGCTCCTCTCGCTTTGCTCCATTCCCCCTTGATGTTTTCTTGGGAGCGAGCAGCGGTTCTGTGTTTTATGAGCACAGGGTACGCTTGCAACTGTGTCGCATGATCTTAAAAAGGCACTGCACATTGATGTTTAGTCCAGTGCTGCTTTGAAACTAGCTTTACAAAACTGCAAGCTTGTCGTTAGGTGAGCCACCCTTTTGAAAAAATAAATACTAAAAGCTACTAACAAATATGATTTTATGTGAGTGTGGCCGCATTTACATTACATGGTTCAAGTGACCCAATTCCAATTTTATTTTTCTCCCACGTGGCACATATCTGATATGACCCATGAACATCTTTAAAGGCTCATTCAAACTGTATGTGGAAATAAATCTGATAGGAATCGTATACGTGCATGTGAGTCTACCATGTAAGCAGACAGATTAGATATTCCCGTCAAAACCGTGAAATGAACCAATTCGACTGCCGTGATACTGAAAAAAAAAAAAGATGGCAAATTTGAGGATGTCGACTCCGGTGGATGCTCCCAGCACTGTTGCCACTGTTTTCCCAAGGAATTGGGCGACTTTTATACTGTTGTTGTGGGTTGTTCTTTAGTATGTGGGTGGGTTCTCCGGAATGTGATTTGGAAGAAGGAAAAGCATAACTGCGCTAGTTTTTGATTAGCGATTAGAATAGTTTTGTTTCGCAGACCTGGCATCCCTGTTTCTGGGTGAGTGCATCTACATTGGGTGTATAGTCAACATGCATATAACCGGATATGGTTCGCATTTAACAGATGATGTAAACTGGTCATCAAAAAATTGGATATAGTAACCAAATTGGAATTGGGCAATAAAAACGAGTGCCCTATTTGACTCGTTTCTGTAGAGTCGTTACTAAATTTTGACATTAGACATTATCAGTCATCGCTGTCACTTAAGAAAACTCATACACGCCATTTAAATACTATTTATTAAATGTGGCTTATGTTGTAACCCAATAAATTCTTACTTATTTCAAGGCTATCCTAACTTTAAGAAGATATGAAGGTTGTGAATTCATCATGGATGTGCAGCCAACAAATCTGCAACTCCGTGATGCTGTTATGTCAATATGGACCAAAATCTCTGAAGAATGTTTCCAGAAGCTTGTTGAATCAATGACGTGAAGATTTAGACAGTTTTGAAGCCAACCCGGTAAAAGCAAGGTGTCCCTAATGGAAAGGCCAGTACTGAGTGAATGTATTCAGAAAAAAATAATAATTGATTGTGTTGCGCTACAGCACTAGTTTGTCAGAAAAGCAGTTACTGGAAAAGCTATGCAATTTTAAAAACATCTAAGCCACTGTAGGTTACATTAGTAAATAACTTTTAGTTATTTACTCCTCAACCAGTGACATTTGCTTTACACATTGGCTTTTAAAGTTTTGTCGCTACACAAGTTCCTTGGGAATTGCTACTGCTAACATAATAGCTTTAACCCTTTCGAGTCGATTAACGCATATATGCGTTTTGAGTCATTTTCACCTGATAACCCCGAAAAGAACTTAAATTACACTCTCAGTTTTAATCGTACAGATAAGAGCAATACATCAATCGAATCTGTAAAGGGTCTAGTTTTTTTTGGATACAGACATAATAACAAAAAACCTTTGTGCACTTATAAAATAAAGATAACAAACAAGGTGCGCTGTCTACAGTCTTTGTCTCCGCTGATCGTCATGTACAAACATTTCATTAAAATGAACTGTAACTCCATGAATACTCAACGAAGAGACATGAGAGAGATATCTATAGAAAGCCTGGAATGTCTACTTTTAAACTAAACAAGTGCTGCCGAAAACAAATATTCTGAGATAAAGTAATCCATATGAAAACAACGCAATGTCTGTTTTTCATATCTCCGCTCATTATATCTAATGTGACCACGCCCCCGCGCTTAACGCGCTATTCAGATTCAAACTGAAGCGCGCGGCTTGAATACGCCCACACAGAAGAAAAAGCAGCCAGACTATTCTTCAAGTTTTTATTTTATTTTACTGTTTGCTTCGCGATGAGAGGACTAAGACATAATTCACCCCAAAAAGATGTGATGTGGTTGAGGATTTGAGAAATGGATTTCCTCAGAAAAATGAATGAAGCACTTTATTCAGCAGAGATCATGAACATGAGTAAGTCTCTTTTTATTTATTTGTACTAGTTTTCACATAACGTGTAAACATTTTACTAGTTAGACTTTTTCCAAATACTTTTTCCAAACTATAATTCCTGACTAAATGTATAATCAAGTGAAACATTATGAAGTTTCAATAACAATATACAATACTATACCATTCAAAAGCTTGATGTATATAATATAAATGTGACAAATAGAGATAACTCTAACAAATGTAAAAACAATGCAGTTCTTTCGATTTATTCCCCCTAAAAAAACCTGAAAATATTATCAGCTCTTTTCAACATTAATAATAATAATAATAATAATAATGATGATGATAATAAATGGGGTTTATTTGGTAGAAAATAAGATTGTTAAAAGGATTTCTGAAGGATTGTGTGACTAGAGAAAGGATGCCAAAAAATTTGAAAGTCAGCTTTGATTGTCCCTAATAAACTGTTTAACTGCTCCCCCAAGTGGATATTAAATTATGTTGTGGGATAATTAAATATATTCTTAATAAACTACAAACATAAAATTATATACTTTTATTTTGTTCTCACATTCTTTCTTGTAAGTCCTCCCTCAGAGTGGCACAGTTGAATGAGAGGCTCATTATGCAGCTCATTATGCAGGCCTTTGTCTTCTCAGGTGTAAATCACAATGATATTCATGATAGTTGATGCCTACTCGCATATGACTTTTACCAACAAAAAGTGTTTTAGAAAATTTAAATCAATATATTGTTTTCTGTGAATGAGTAAACAAGATGATTTTCACATCATTCAGAAAGAAAAATTCTAGGCTACAAGCTCCAGTTCTCAACTTTTCCGGCAACCAATTTTATGTATGTGTTTTATTGCCTTATTCAAGTGATTTAACATTTTTAGTTTTTCACTAACCATGCATAACATTTTTTTTCTCAAAAATACAATCATGTACATGCATGCATTTCACATATTATTATAGCCCAGTTTGTGCTGATTACAGTGATATTAGACTTTACCCATTTAGATATTTATAAGAAACTGAAAAAAACACAAATGTCAGGGCATGACAAAACTTCTCAAGGCCCCAAAAATACCCTTAGACTCCAGAGGGTTAACAGTCGAGCTACAGGAACTACAAGGGTTCAAAACAAAAGAACTAAGGGGTAAAAAAAAAAAGACTAATCTGTGCATTTATTTGCATAAAATAAAAGCTGATACTGTATGAGGTTTCTTCAAGCACTGTACATACAGGCAGATTCCTTTAAAGTCAGGTTTTAACCGCTTTTGCTTTAAACACGCTCGCGAGCGAGGAAGCTGATGGAGGCAACATGCAGCTAATGAATTTGGGTCACGCTCCAGCAGAGACACTCTCTAAGGCCCTCTCAGAATTTCACAGAGTCAAAGACCGAGCTCTGTTTTTAAAAACCGAAAATACATGGGAACATGCAGAGACGGCGTGCCATGAAAAACATACATTTTTGGGGTGGTGAATCACATCCATCTATTCAAAGAGCTCTATGATGGTAAGTAAACAACTCAGACTCATTTCAATTGAACTGCTCCTCAGTTTCATGTAATACTTATCTGCCCACCATCAAACCTCCAGTAAATATCAAACATTCATAAATTTCCCTTCATCCTCCCCCAGTGGCGCTGTTGCCATAGAGACGCTCATATGAAATAGCCAGATTGACAAGCATGAACGATCTCTCTTCTACTGCAGTGTCACAGAGTGTTGTACCTGCACGGCAAACCCTTAAGAACAGACCAGCAATACACAGTATGCAATTCACAGGTGTGATACCGGCAAGGTTTTAGTCATTTTTAGTAAGGGAAAGCATGAGACTCCCATTACCGCATGCTCAACGGAAAGTGACAGACACAGAGCCCTGGGGGACGCCCCATTAAACTTAGCTGCTTAGCTTCACCGCTTGCCTGAAGACGCCGGCGCGCAAATAACACAGATTGTTTACATTTCAGATGTTCCTTGTGCAAAGCAGGGGTAACAATGCATTTTATGAAATGCAAGGAAAAGGTTTTAACAGCCGCTTTGTGACGCAAAAGGACACGTTTCAAGGCCCTTTATTATTCGTTTTTTTCCTTAAAGTAATGAAAGTTTGCAGTGCACTTTCAATTCTACCACACCTCAACTGCTGAATTTTTATTTTATTTTTTAATTAAAATGAATGACTGACTGTATCTATGAGACAAATTTCATTATAGCATTGTGTGTAGCCAAATAAACACTTACATAACATTTTTTACATTTTGTTTTTAATTTGGTAATTTTAGCATGATATTAAATAACACACAGTAAAAATGTTATTTAACAGTAATATCTATCCTTTAAACTTTAGATTTAGTTTTCTTCATACACTTCATGGCTTATGTTATCTCAAGCTCTTCAATTGCATTTTTGTCTCCAAGTGCACAAAGCAGTATAAGCAACAAAGCAAACAAACAAACAAATAGTACATAAATAAATAAACAACTTGGATGTCAAATTTTAATAATAAAACAAACATCAGTCCAACCAATGGAACAATATAGTGTCTGAATTTGAAGAATATAACATGACAAACAAACAAACAATCCGGCCACTGCAATATAAAAGGATCTGTTTGCATGATAAACAAACAAACCAACGGGACTTAAAAGTGCCAGAAGTTGAAGGAAACAAACAAAAAAATAGAAATAAATAGTAGGACAAAAACTGTCTGAAGTTGAAGAACATAAGAATAAAAGTAAGCAAGAAAGCAAACAAACAAACAAATGTCTGAATATAAAAATAGCATAAAATGTGACAGTAGATATTGAAACATGATGAGTACCAAATCTAAACCCATACAGGGTGGTCCATTAAACTAGACTAAATAGGTTTTAATTTTTTTGCAACACACTTTGTAAACAACTGAACTTGTTGGTTAATTGCAACTATGATTCAAATGACACTCAACATCAAATTGACTCTAATTGTCATCTACAAATAAGTGTCTCTGTAGCACTGATTGAAAAATCTCTGGTATGACAAAAGAGACACTGTTGCATGCCATGGACGCTCTGTTTTTATGCATATAAATGCAAATGTGCCATTTCAGACAACTCTCCGCAAAGCACAATATACTTGTGCCACTGGCAACCTCAAGCACAGCTGACACTCTCTGACAAAACTGTCATTTAAGCCAACACTTAGTCCTTAACAGACTGTTTACAGCATATTCATTGCATTCTGTCTCTGGCGAGAGCTACATAACATCCTAAATTTTTGTTCTTGTTCCAAAAGTAGCCACAGATGGAATTTGTTTTTCTTGAGTCATCATATTGCACCCAGACCGATTCATTCCACTGGCCCCAAGAGGGAAACCACAACCTCAGCAATAGTACAGCAATGAGTGTGTTTTTGATGCCGGTTCACTAGGATTACTTTCTAATTACCATGTCTGGATAATTTGATTTGAGGTGTTTAATTCATTCTCATTATAGTCCAATTACAGTTTTCTAACTTAAACTGGCAATAAACTAAAACTATTATGTATAAAATCGACACAAAATTTAAGAGACTTATCCATGTTCCTGGTTCACCAGTTTACAGTACATGATCCAATATATATATATATATATATATATATATATATATATATATATTTTTTTTTTTTTTTTTTTTTTTTTTTTTTTTTTTTTTTTCTTAATATTGGAAGACACAACTTGACCTTCAAAAAAGCAAAAATCAAGATTAATAATAATAATAATAATAATAATAATACATTTTATTTATAGGTGCCTTTCAAGACACTCAAAGACACCGTACAATAAAACTAAACAGAAAATGCAATCATTATAACATATATATATATAAAATCATTAAAAGCAATTCTAAACAAATACATTTTTATCTGAACTTTAAAATGAGAAATAGAATCCAGCTGGCGAATGTGCTAAGGTAAAGAGTTCCATAGCTTCGGCGCTGCACAACTAAGAGCCATACCACCAAAGAAACTCATCTAGAAGTTTGGGACAGACAATAAATGTGCAGATGATGATCTCAAAGAGCACAAAGGAGTATACAGATGCAGAAGATCTAAATGAATGCAGAATGCAGAATGTGAAATATTACTGATATGGGAACCAAACGAAAGCAAACCATTCAGTATAACTCCAAGACTTTTCACCTGGGCAGAAAAATTAACTGAACAATTATCAATAAAAAAAGTAAAGGATTGAGTTTTATATATGACAGACCTAGAACCAACAAGGAGGGCTTCTGTCTTATTGGTATTTAATTAAAAAAATATATATTAGTCATCCAAATACTAATATCCTGGAGACATTTAGTAAAATAAGGAGGGGTATGAGAAACATTAGGTCTTGTAGAAATGTACACTTGTGTGTCATTAGCGTAAGGACATAGGAACAAAAAATACGACCAAGAGGTAGAATATAAATGATGAATAAAAGTGGACCCAGCACTGACCCCTGTGGAATGCCATGAGTAACTGAGACTGGATCTGAAAATATATTTTTAATCTGCGCAAACTGTTTTCTAAAACAAACAAAAATGTGTTGAAATATTCGAACAAAAACTAAAATTACAAAAGACTTTCAAAGAAAAAAGAAAAGATTTCGTAATCCCACTGAAATGTTCCAATGAAAACAAAAACTCTGAAAACATTTTTTTTTCTTAGCAGCATGTTAAAATATTCCAACAAAACCAATAATAATAAAACTAATATTGAAATATTCCAACAAAAACAAAAATTGTAAAACGTTTCCATCATTCTTCGTAATTGCATTGTCATGCAGCAAAATCATGAAACTGTTTTATTTAAAAAAAAAAAAAAAAAAATATATATATATATATATATATATATATATATATATATATATATATATATATATATATATATATATATTGTTGAAACATTGAGCATTTCATTTAAATTCAATGGCAACAACTATTTGTAGAGGTTGTAGGCACACATTATTTCAAATATATGTGTGGTACATTCATATTTACTTGCAAACAGCCACAGTCTATGTTGAATACTAATCAGCTTTCGACATGTGGGTGCTTTGCAACATTTATGCAATCCCCATCTTATAAATGTACGTCACGCTGCTCTAGCTTTTATATTTATATATTTAACTTTTAATATCTATCACAGACAGCCCGTTTTATTGGGTTATGTAAAACATCATACCTGTCCAGGAGAGAATCTATAAATATCCCTTCTGTTTGGTTAGCCTGCAGAGAGATAAGATAATTTACCATTTAGAGCCTGGGACCCACTGACAGGATCCCTGGCCACTGCTATGATTAATGGCATGGTCAAATATAGCCAGCCTATTAGTCTCATGTAAAAAAAAAAGCATCTGGGCTCAAGGTGTCATGGAGAAAACAAGGGCGGAAAGAGAAAGCAAGAGGGTTAATAAACAGTAATGCTACATCAGGCAGAACACGGCTGTAATTTGACCAGCAGGTCACGTTTTTAACGGTAAATCTGTGTGCTATTTGGATTCACATGTGCTCCGGATTGACTGAAGCTCATTGGCTGTTATACAACAACAGAGAATGACATATCAAGGCAGGAAGATCTATATAACACCAACCTTGCCTTCGCACAGCTTCTGAAATTAAGAAAAATCTTTAGAATTACTGGGAACTCGTGAAAAGCTCATGAAAAAGCTTATGTCGTTTTTTTATTATTTATAAGAAAAAGAAGAAGAAAAAATGAAGAAGTAAATTAGGCATTCCATTTTTGGAGTACGTTTTACAAGAGAATACATATTAAATTTTTCTACTTCAAAATTTTGCATTTAATTTAATGTTTAGTCTATTTTTCTTTTTCTATCAGTTTTTCTATCTATGTTTTTTTTTCTATTAATATTTAATTGTAAAAAAAAATCAGGCGAAAAAATAAATAATAATAATAATCATGATTAAAAACTAGGCAAACTTGGAAAAACTGGGAAACGGTACAAGGTTTTTTCTGTTTGTTTGTTTTTTTTTGGACTCCTTGGTATCCGGTTTACCAGAATGAGTATGATTACTTTGTAATTACCCTGTCTGGATAATTTGAGGAGCTGAGAGGTGTTCAATTCAGTCTCATTATAGTCCAATTACAGTTTTCTAACAGAAATTGGCAATAAAAAGAAAGTATTGTGCTTACAATCAACACAAAATTAAATACAGGATTAAAAACCGTGTTTAGACCCAAATTGTGGTGCAGAAAAGGAACCTTTATATAAAATGAACAGAAAATAAGACAGCTCACAGTTTGACCCTACAAGATTCACATTTTCTTAATGTGAAGTCTGTTCTTTGTTGATTTGCATCTCTCGCCGTATTCACAGTAAGTGTTTGCAAGGAAAGAAATGTTGACTATTTACATCCTTGGCCATTAGCATTGAAAACATCATATCTCTTCATCAAGAGAGAGGGAAGGGGATGTGTTTTTGTGGACGTGCCGGCCAATTTGGATTTTGAGCTTGGCTTTTGATTTGCCCTTCCAGACCTTGACTCCTTACTTTGCATACTGCAGCAAATGATCAGGAAACACCCAGTGTCAGTCCCCATCAGCATGAACCGATGCTGTCTATAGCAAATCACAATGCCCACAGATATTTCACTGGAGCAAAAACGCAACCTTATTGAATATTCATGAGATAGCTCTCCTCATCATTGAATATTCATCCATATGGTACTCGAGTCCACTACAAATGACCAAGACTTCACCTCAGTAATCCAATATGCAACTGAATCTTACATAAGCAGATACCTGTATATGGTAATTATGGATTGAATCAAGGCCTTTGTGCTACACTCAACACCAGCAGTTTATTCCACATCACTAGATTATGGAAAAGTAATCAATTCATGCTTCTTAACTGACCTTTGTTGCTAAATGTGATTTAGGATCAATTCTTTATTCATTTTTCATCATCCAAACGCATTACTAGTATGTTTTTTTTTTTTTTTATCAATAGTAATTTTGATTTAAAATCATTTCATTTTAGTCTACCATCGATGGAAGCAGATATCCCTTTTGTTGTCAGTAGTTTTTCTTCACAAAAAATGGAGCAGATACATATCGCTTTTCAGACCTTGTATCCAACCTGGAAAGGCCTCCAGCAGTACAGATGTTAGCATAAAATCAACAGACTGCAGAAAAAGCTGGCCGGCTTCAAAACTGCCACAGTCTGTGTGACTTGAAGGGAGAATTTTCAATGGAAGAAAGTCCGGGTTTGTTTGAAGAAGACTTGGATGAGTTTGCTTCAGAGGATTATGTTACTGAGATATAGTGGTGGGCATAAAGTGACTTATGCAGTGGTCTATATCCAATTTTAACTTACAGTAATGTCATTCATATAACAAAAATAAATAAATGTTTTAAATTTTTTAATATGCAACATTTTTTTTTTTCATATTACGACAATTAAGCCAATTTAAACACTGATTATATTTTCAATTAAATAATTCAAATGCCTGTAAAATGTTAAAATCGTATCCAACAACTACAAATTTTTACTTCTATTGATATCAATAATAATAATAATAATAATAATAATAATAATAATAATATATATATATATATATATATATATATATATATATATATATATATATATATATATATATATATATATATATATATAAAAATAATATAATAACAATGTTTTTATATATTTATAAACATATTTATTTATTTATTTATTTTACATTGTGATATTAGTACACCAACTAAGTTTTGTAAATTTCCTCCAGTTATTTTTTTTTAAATTAAATTACATTTTAATATATTTAAATTTATGTATAGTTATTTAGTAAAATAAAATGTAAAATGCTAATTATGGTGGTATTTGCTGTACAAAAAAAAAAAAAAAAAAACCTGGATTTTCTTCACTGTATTACAATAATATTTATTAAAATTTGAACAGTCACAGGCCTCGTTTTGTAAATTAATTCAAATTTCTTATTCTAAATTTCTCTTTTCAAAGTCCTCCATGTGATTCACCATGCTTTTTGTATCGCCATGCTATACAGACAGAATTATAAGAATCCAATCTGATGTCTGCACAAAAAAAGTGCCATAATATACCATAAAAGCACAGTAAAGTTGATGTGAGCAGTTCAGCTGCGCTTCCACGCTGCTCAATAAGATCATTTTGTCCACGCTAGATATTTTTTAAAGATTACTGTGGTGTGAATTCGTCATATGTAGGCTATTAGAAAAGCCTTGAGCAGAGACCATTTTCTTTTTTTCTTTTTTTTTGCATTGTGTGCAGAAAGCAAACTATCACTCAGAGCGGAGAAACACACTGATGCCATTTTAGAGAGAAGTTGATGCTGGTGGTGGTGGTGGTGGTGGTGGTGTGGGGGGGGGGGGGGGTCAATTGATCTAAACATGGACTAAAATATATATATATGATATAATGCTATACTACCTCTTCTTGCATTTGAGCATCACACAGATCCGTCCTGTCATTGTTAAGATGTAGACCGGCTTGCAAACAATCCTAAGTGCCTTATTTCCACTACAGTCGCGAACACAGCACCTGTATGCTCAAGCAGCTGAACAAGCCATTATTTTCATTTAGCTGAGATCTGAAAGACTCCCTTCTGTAAAAACTCACTTCGCTTTGTACTTGCAAGTCTTTCGCGCCACTTTCCCGCGCTCACACATGTGCGCATAAAACCACAGTTCACAGCATCTCTGTCAGAGCGGAAGCTTCATTTGTATTCCACGCGACTCTCGCCAGGTAAGTAATGGCAAGCAGCAAAGGCCAGCGCGTCACAGTTCCTCTCAGCTGACATCGGGCTTTCATAAGCCTGTAGGCTCTGGCGCAGATGAGGCCGCTTCTTCCCTCTAATGAGCTGCTGTTTGCCTCTCAGGACTGTCCATCATCTCCGGTGTCCTCCGGCCGGGTTCAGGTAACAGTTACGGGAATCTCTTCTTTCCATAACACGTACGGATTCCGGCACACCATTTCCTGCTTTCATTTGCATTTGAAAAGCAGCATCCTCGCATGGGGTTAAACATAATGAGAGTCGTGAATAGAAAGATGAGGAAAAATGTAATGAAATGGTTCATTGTTTTGGTGACAGGGAGAATCTAATGCAGCTGCAGTGAGCATGGCCTTGGCTCCGCCAGTATTTTATTTTATTTTTATACATTTTCTGCTTATACAAAAATAAATAATAAAAAGCCAAACTAACTAACTCAGAGATGATTTATTAGAAAAAACTAGACTTTTAAAATGTTTACATTTTACAAACTATTTAACTCAAAAAAGCATTACAAATAACGTTACAACTTTAAAAGTAATAATAAAGGGTACTATTCTAAAATAAATGTTAAAACATAATATAACTACCTATCTACATATACATATCTACATCACTGTGTTGGAAGACTTGAAAAGCATCGCCCAAACGTTTATTAAAAGAAAGAAGATGCAAGTTTTAACTGTTGCCGCGGCCGCCATGTTGCAGAGATGTTGAGTGTTTCCAAATATGTTAAGGGGCGTAATATTTCTGTCACACACATGAGGTACTCAGCCAATCACAATGCATTGGATAGCTGTCCAATCCAAGCACACCTAGCTTTTTAAAACGATGACCAACACTAATGTATGGTATGGTAACCTTAAACCGCGTAAAAACATTGCATTACACCAAATAAACATAATAATGTAATTTTTTAGCATCGTCATATGATCCTTTTAATTTTGAGTATAAAATAATAAATAAAATATTATTTATACTGAATGTTATTATGAATTTACAATGAATTAGTTTTACAATTTCCTTGATAACTTGACTTATTTGATTTAATTGCTGTCATTGTTAAACTGCAAACTATTTAAAATGGTTTTCATTAACAGGAATGAAGATGAAGCATAACGAAATAGAAATATTAGAAGAAAAACTTGAAAAAACTTGAAATAAAAATGAGCATGATGTAAACTAGAAAAGTTGCTTTACTGAATAGGTCTAAGTTAGGCTACGTCTACATTAATCCAGATGCAACAATGTAAATTTAAAATGATCTCCGTCCACACTAGCATTTACAAGCATTTTGCAAACTTTGTCTCATCCACATTGGAACATCAGAAAACGTTAAATTTGCTTCTGCGCATGCACAAAGCCTAAAAAAAGCTTATTGCAGATGGTACACACAGAACAGAAATGAGACGTTTTTATGCATTTCTTCTGGCACGATTATTTTATTTACGAAAACCCAACATTTACTGACACTTCAAGGTCGCACACACAGATTGTACGTCTGATCTAAAACCTCAACTGCCCCCATTTTTTACCGCAGATATAAATTGTGAGGAAATTTGCTTTCAGCTTTGCAGGACTGTGATATGAAGAGTGTTCAAAGTTACTCATCTGTAGCAATAGTGTGAAAGTGCATAGCACATAAGATGCACAAAACCATTATAAACACGATATCTATTGGTATAATACGCGTCACATGACATAAAATGCATCATCGTTTTCAAAAGCCTCCGTTTTCACAGTCCTAACTACAACACGAAAACGGCATTTTCAAATTGATCCCCTTTGAAAAGCGTTTTCAAAAAGCTCAATTTCCTTGACTATAAACGCCGTCTCAGTTTGGAGAAGGCCTTAAAGTACTGAAATTACTGAAGCGGAAATAAGAAACTGAATGGAAATATTTCAAAATAATAAAATTGACAAATGCACACACAATTGCTGAAACTGAAAAAAAAAAAAAAAAAAAAAAATATTGTTTATATAATACTATTAAACATAACTCTATATTAATACTACTAAAACAACACTGCTGATTGGTGAATTTTCTTTAGGGATAGTAGGCAATATATTTCCTCATTGGGGAATTATCAATTGCACAATTAATTTTTTTATTTTATTTTTGTAAAACAAATTAAATCACAATGACTTGGGGCTCCTACAGAAGCACACAATCTGTGGTAGCTGAAGGCACTTCTGTATTTAAAGGCTTGAACGTAACTGCTAACAAGTTTCCCTGGAACGAATGAATGGGACTTCCAAAAGCTGACTGTTGTGCTCCATAGCATTTTTACCAAGGCATAAAACAACATCCACTGTTTTCTTAGAAACTTAATTAAAAGTTCCTAATAAATATAAATGTTTTGGTGTCAGAACCCATCATGGTATCTGGCGATGGTACATGCTCAAATCAGCTTGCTCTATTATTTAGATAATTGCTTTTCAGTACCGGCACTGAGCAGAAAAAAGCTGAGCCATTCGTCTCGTATGCAGATAATGAGCAGATGTCCTTATGCTAATGAAATGTCTTTTAAAAGATTGTTGTGGGACATTGATTCTGATCCTTAACCGTGCTATTAATACCTATTTGCCCTTCCGTTCCTTGAGATGGCAACCCTCTCCCTGTGATGAAATATAATTTTTCATTTCTTCAGGAAGGGATGAAAAATGGATGATCTTAGAGGTACAAAAGCTGGAGTCTAGATTGCCTGCAGCTTGCAAACAGGTATTACAAAATAGAGCCATTACGGCAACATCAGCCTGCAAATGGATTTGAAATTGAGTGGAAAACCATGCATGCGGAGGGTTAGACTCTTAGCTGCCTTGAAGGGAATTATAGAGGGTAAAATATTCACACCCCAAAAAAGGGCAAAAGTAAATGAAAAGAAAGGGTGATACTTAGACCAATACGCTTTCAATTGCCTAGACTAAAAAGACACAAATCAGGTTTTCATGAAGAAAAAGGTGCCTACAAATAAAAGAGTTCATTTTTCCTTCACTTGCAAGATTTAATCCCACTCAGAAAGTGATTCCACTGGCTGACAGATGGGAGTTGTGTGTGTATAAATATATATTAAATATTAAAAATTTTAACTAAACTGCTTCATTGTATGTAAAAAATAATAATGAAATTAAATTAAAGTAAAAACAAATTAACTTTGTAACCTGGGTCAACCAACATTCAGAAACATGCAAGCAACAAAAACTAAGACTGAAGATAAAAAAAAAAAAATAAAAAAAATGTACAAACAACAACAACAAAAAACACAACATACTCAAAACAAAAACAACAATTTTAAACTAAATGTCAATACAAAACAAAACGCAACTAAACAAAAATAAATAAAGTGTAATTTTATTTGATGTCTGATAACAGATCCTACAACATCTCTGTCAAATTTGGGTTTAGCAAATACTGTGTTTTAATTAATGATTTATTTAGGTAACAAGCTCAAAAAAGGAAATGCTACCTCAGCAACGAACAGTTAAGTAAAAATCAATCAATAAAATAAAATAAAATATTACATATACAAAATAATATTAGTAAACATATCTGATTTGCGAACTGGATCAACTGGAATGTACACTTAAAATAAAAGAATTTGCTCAAAATAACTATCACAAATGTACTGTAAAACATAACTGATGATCTTACTAATAAAATTAAGTGAAATTAGCTTGTTTTAAATACGTTTGTGAACCTTACTAAGTTTAAACAAATTATCTCAATGATTAAGCAGAGAAAGTTATTAAACTAAATGCATTCAAGTAACCTGCACTTAAAGGAACACTCTACATTTTTTTGTAAATAGGCTCATTCTCCAACTCCCTCAGAGTTAATAAATTGACTTTTACCATTTTTTAAAGTTGATTCAGCCAATCTCCGAACTATTTTCAGGGCCTGCATGATATCACTGTGCCATGTTACGGCTACACTACTTAACACCACTAATTTATTACATTACAGTTTGGGAGGCAACCATTTCAGAGCCATTTCATTGTCATTGTTTGGAAAAGCTGCAACATTTTTCAAAATGTCTGTCTGTATAAAGTAATAAGACTAACATTACCTTTTCCGCAGATTGTGCCGTCCCAAAGAAAATGGGAATGAAAGCAAGCCACACAATGCAGGTGGTGTACATGGTGAAGCCGATGGGTTTGGCTTCGTTGAAGTTTTCTGGAACGCCTCGTGTCTTGATGGCGTAAACCGTACATGTTACCATCAGCAAGATGCTGTATCCTAGAGAGCAAATGATCTGAAGGTCCGTAATGTCACACTTGAGAACCCCTCGGGCCTTGTCGGGGTTTATGGTCTTCTGCTCGTCGTAATCGATTATGGTGTTTGGAGGATCCACTCCGAACCATATGAGGACCCCTAAGAGCTGGACGGAGATGAGGCTGGACGTGATGGCTAACTGAGACGTCGGGCTGATCAGTTTCGGCGGACTTACTGACTTCTTCCCTTCCTCGAAGATGCGGTAAATTCGATTGGTCTTCGTGAGGAGCGCTGCGTAGCTAATACACATTCCTAACCCAAGGAAGATTCGCCTGAAGGAGCAAACGGCAATGTCCGGAGTGGCGATCATTACAAACGTGATGATATAACACAGGAATATCCCTGTCAGCAGAACATAGCTGAGCTCCCTCCCAGATGCTCGTACGATTGGGGTGTCGTTGTAGCGGATGAATGTTGCCATAACAAAGATGGTGGCAATGATGCCGAGCATAGCCAAGAAGACTGGAATGACAGCCCAGGGTGAATGCCACTCCAACTTGACGATCGGGATGGGCTGGCATCCTGTCCGGTTGCCGTTGGGACGCATATTGTAAGTACAGAGTTTGCAGGACGTCTCGTCATACTGGTACTGGTAGCCGTCGCAGGGCTCACAGTGCCAGCAGCACGGCATGCCTTTCACCATCTTCTTGCGTTCACCCGTCTTACAGGGCAGACTGCAGACCGAGCTGGGAATTTCCATCTCACCGTTGGGCCACTGCATCTCATCGATCTACAAAGAAATGGACACAAATAAGCATTTAGGTTGATGACAATGACATTTTTTCACTCTGATATATTTTTACAAAAATACATAAATGAAATTCATTGATTTGACATTTCTGAATTTAAATTGAATTTGAAGTTTTTTATGTGTTTTTTTTTTTTTTTTTTGGTGGGTAAAGGGAAAAATAATTGGCAGTTAAATGAATGAAAATAAATCTTAAAAAAAAAAAAAAAAAAAAAAAATATATATATATATATATATATATATATATATATATATATATATATATATATATATATATATATATATATATATATATATATATAAACTGCTTCACAGCTAATATAATGTCATTATTTCATCTCATTTGACCAACATTAAGAAACACACAAGGAACACAAAACCAACTAAATCAAAATACTAGAAACTTATACAATTATACAATACAAAGAACGAAAAGCCAAAAAAACAACATGACACAAAAAAGTATAATATACAACAATCATATAATAACAAAACAATAAACAAATCATCACAAAACAATAAAATATAACAAAAACAACACAAAACACATCTAACAACAAAACAATACAAAAAAACTAAATCAAACCGAAACAAAAACAACCCAAAACAAAATAAAAAACAACAACAACAAATACAAAACAAGTAAACAACAAAATAAAACAAAAACACACTAAAAACAACAAAATAGAACACAAAACAAAACATGACAACAAAATAAAACAAATACCCACAACAACAAACAAAGCACTGCAAAACAAAAAAATACAACAGAGCAACAGAACAAAAATACAACACGCAAACCAAAACAGCACTATAAAAGCAAAGAACACAAAACAAGAACACATACACATAACTCCCCCCCCCTCTCTCTCTCTCACACACACACACACACACACAAACAAATAAAACAGGAAATTACATCAGAGAGGATCTTTGCAGGCTCTCATGACTGTGTGTCAATGTCACTTAGTCTTTTAAAATATATTTGACTGGTTGTGTATTTCAAAGGCATGTAAAGCTTTGAAGTATTCAAGAATCTATATTGCAATTTTAAAAGAAATAGTTTAAGAGCAACACAACCAACATGCCGCTGTTTTTTACATTACCAAGTTAATTATGTGGACCCATGAAAGGGCGTAAATGCTTTTAAGTGTGATCATAGGGAAGAAAATATAATTTCATTATTTTGAGCCTGCTTATTGCTATCCGTCCACTCCCTTATACCTCCGTTAATATGCACTTTGAATTTCATGCCTTTCATTCAAACATTGCTGATTGCAGCGTGATTACCAATGATTTCTTTTAGCCCTTCTTGGCAACAATCACCATGGAGACGCCACATTTCATTGAAAACAGGCAATAAGAAGGTGGTGAGAGAAATGTGGGAAATGCCACTTTTTGGAATGCGTGAATAAATCACATCACATAATAAAAGAGCACTGAAGAACAACAAGTTTTAATCTCTTAAAACTTCACAATGATTGCAGGTTTGGATTTAGTGGAGAAATAAATCAGCATTTGCTTTCACAAAGTCTGACCTGAGTATGAATCAGTCATTGCTTTCATCTTTCTCTGCTGAAGTTTATACTGCCAAATCTTAATACTTCTACTACAAGATCAACAGCGCTCCAGACAAACGTAATCTCTTCAAAACATTCAATTCAGTCCTCTGTCCCCCCAACCACCTCCCACCACTTCTATAGCAGCTGATCATTTTACCACATTCTTCACAGACAAAACCAGAACAATCAGTAGTCAATTCTCAGCCCCATACAAACAGCACTTCAAACCAACCAAACCCACTGCTAAAGCTCCCATCTTCTTCTTCTTCTGGCCCCTCACTGAGGCACAAGTATCAGAACTCCTCTCCAGCTATCCTACAACATGCCCTCTAGACCTAATCCCCTCACACCTCCTCCAGGCAATCTCTCATACACTTTTACCAGCACTTAAACACATCATCAACACATCTCTCCTCACAGGCACTTTCCCCACTGCATTCAAGCATGCTCGGGTAACCCCACTGCTCAAAAAACCTACATTAAACACTTCATGTACAGATAGCTATGGACCTGTCTCTCTCCTTCCATTCATAGCGAAAACCCTCAAACAAGTTGTTTTCAACCAAGTATCATTGCTTCTTTCATGGAACAACAAACTGGATGCTAGCCAGTCAGGTGGCCATTCAACTGAGACCGATTTACTGTCAGTCACGGAAAGCGTGCAGATTGCAAAAGATGATTCTAAATCTTCAGTTCTAATTCTGCTGGATCTGTCTGCTGCTTTTTGACACTGTCAATCATCAGATTCTCCTGTCCGCCCTTTCATCCCTGGGCATCACAGCGATTCCACTTCACTGGTTTGAATCCTAACTCACTGGTAGGTCTTTCACAGAGGACTGGGGGTATCAAAAGCACATCAACTGGTCACTGGGGTTCCACAGGGATCAGTTCTTGGACCCCTCCTTTTCTCTATATACACTAGATCACTGTGTCCCATCATACAGGCACACGGCTTCTCCTACAATTGCTATGCTGATGACACACAGTTCTATCTCTCCTTTTAAACCAGATCCAATGGTAGCTGCAAGGATCTCAGGCTGCCTGGCGGACATCTTGCAATGGATGAAAGAACATCACCTAAAGCTCAACCTGGCAAGGACTGAGCTTCTTGTTTTCCCTGCCATTCCAGCTCTACTGTATGATTTCACCATCCAGCTTGGTTCTTCTACAATTACCCCATGCAGGTTTGCAATGCACAACATCAGAAAGATCAGGCCCTTTCTAACAGAGCATGCTTAACAACTTCATGCCCAGCCTCTTGTCAGTTCTAGACTAGACTACTGCAATGATCTTCTGGTTGGACTTCCATCAAGCACAATCAAACCTCTACAAATGATTCAGAATGCAGCAGCACAAAAGAGCCCATTTTACACCTCTTTTTATCTCCTGGCACTGGCTACTGGTTGTAGCTCGCATCAAGTTCAAGATAGTGATAGGCTCAGCACTTCCCTGCTTCCACTCACTATTATGAAACTTCATCCCCTCCCGAAATCTGAGATCCACTAGTGAGCGATGCTGACTAACTGACAATTTTCCAGCAATAGCTGAAAACTCATCTCTTTTGACGATCATTCCAAATAATAATAATAATAATAAAAGATTTGAACAAATGCCTTAAACTTGCTATTACGAGCACTTTCTGTATCTATTTCCCTCTTTAAGAAGAATCACTTTATATAAAGTAGGTGGACAACCAGAGTGTGCATTTTGCAGATTTTGAATGCTGAATGGCACTTTAACCACAAGTTATCAAGTAAATGCTTCAAAATGCATTTTAACAAATAACCGTCAGCTTTGCCTCTCCGTTGTGTCACATTTGATGGCAACAGTCGGCAGAAAATAAAAGAAAAACACTATAGTTCAAATATTTTATATTCACAGATGAAATGTAGTACTTATAAAGTCATGTCTATTCTCATTTAGAACAAATCCAAACAGGATAAATCAACGAGCCATAAACATTTAACAGGAGCACAGCACTATTTATATAATATGAAATGTGTTATATTACCTTACAGAAATGGTTGTTTACTTTGGCATCAGAACATTAAAAGTGGTAGCCTATACATAAATGTATATGCTAAATGTCAGTATTCTCACATTACTTAATATTTGTCATAAATACATTTTGAATTTATATCTTAATTCCTTTATTTTGACAGAGAACTAGGTGGGAAAAAGATGAGTTCGTCCCATTATTTAGGCCTAACTAAAACAAGAAGCTCATAAATTAAACCTGTCAACAATTTTCTCTATACTGCTGTGATCTGTTTTAGGTTTTCCATTTCATAATATTTTAGAAATTGCTCAAGTCTGCATGTGCTGTGCGGCTCAGAAATGCACAGGTGTAATGAAGGACACACCATCAAAGCTCTTTTAAATGTCATAATGTTCATCATCAGAATTATATTTTTTAAACCTTTTATGTGTTTCACATAGCTTAATTGTGTCGCTATCTGCGCTATTCATGCAGTGCAAGATTTGGTTGTTGGAGTGCAACGCTCAAGAGATGTAATGTGGGGTTGATAAAAATATTTACTTTGTTATGCATATGCAAAATTTAAACTGCAATCTTAATCCTATTTATCTTATGCTATCAGCATTTTATAGGCTAATTATTTGTACAAAAATATTTACTTAATTTGATTTTTGTCTTTATTACTTAATGCATAAGTGATTTATTAAAACAAGTTTATGAGAGTCATTAAAACAAGTTTATGACTGCCTCATCTGTTTAATCTTGATCATGAACACTGATGATCATCGAATTGGAGTGGTGTCGCTCGTTAGATCATTTTAAAACCTTTAATAAGCTTCAATTTAGAAGGTTATAACAGCATCTGTCTGATGTAGACTTGTGAAGATTTATTTTATTGCAGATACCATACTGCAGTGTTAAGCTAAAATAAATGTGCTCTATTACTATGCATATTCAAGCATTTGTGCAGAAAATGTTTTAATGTGCATGCATTACAGGGAGGCGCCCGCATGATCACTTAATTTTTTTTTCCTGAATTTGGGTACCTAACATACATGAGAAATATACAGAAAGCTTAAAATGTCTACTTTTAAATGAACCAATTCCAAACAAAAGCAAATACTCCCTGATTATGTAATCTGTATGAAGACCGTATTTCTCTAAAGGCGCGTCCAGTACTGTGGAGATGAGAGTCAGCACCGTGAAAAGGCTCATTATAGATTATAAATGTTTATTTAATATAAACATGCAATTGGTTGAATAATGAATTAAATGAACAAGTTCTAGTAACTAGAAATATCTTAAGTAGGGGGCAGTCCTATTAAATACCCTCTCAAAACTTCTTTGATAAAGTTTTTAAAGCATTTTATACGCGTTTGCACACATTTTGTTTTCAGAACAGTCCATAACGGAGAGATGGCACATCCTAAACATAGTTTTTTCCTCTAAAACACAAAAAACGAAAACTGAAATAAAATGTATATTTTATGTTTTGGGAATGGTCAACCCTTCTCCATTCTGCAGATATTGTTGATTCTGGTTTGTCCATTGTAAATCACAGAAAGTCTATAAATATGTTGTCTCACAAAAACTGGTTTATTTTTTTGTCATTTATAAAATCTAAAACACGTTCATAGATACTTTTCTGAGGTCTGGACTCTATTTTCAGGGATTTAGAAAAATATAAAGTTATAGTTCAATATATTGGTAATTAATACATTCTGTGGGAATTTATATTTCAAGTTTTGACAGCGAATATCATTCTGTAATGCTGGAATTGCCCAATAATGAAAGTAAAAATGATTAGGCCTACATGAAGTCTCAGGACAGTTTAACATCTTACGGTCTTACATCTTTCTGTCATTATAAGCCCTTCATGGGTTCAATCTTGCATGTATTCTGTAGCTAACTGTGACTATACAGTAAACCATCACATTCAGATACTGCAAAGCTAAACTGCACCTGATTTTATAGCCCAGTATTTCAGCCCAAGCTCCATTGGTCCCTGTTCATGGAGACACAGATGGCAAAAAGCACATCCGTTTAGTTTTCTATATTTTACAAAAGCACAATGCTTACTTGACACCGTGAGTGCACAACAAAAAAGTATGGTAGACCATTTACAGTTCCGTGATTTACATGATCAACTGTAGCTGTGTAATTAGGAAGCGAGAGAAAGGGAGAAAAAAGACAGGCTCCGGTCGGACTCAGGCTGAAGGTACTGCTGTTGGCCAAGGGTCAGCTATAGGGCTTAGGATTGAGGACCGTGCAGGGCTCTACCTGATTTCTGTGTCTGGAAATGAATGCTGTGAATCAGGGGCTGTTTTATTGTTTTAAGTTGTATTGTTGTATTAAAAACTATTAAATTATTATTTTAAAACATTTAAGTAATAAAGAGGAACAATAAAAAGTGATACATTTCTTAATTAATGGACATAATATTTGGCATGCCATGGGCTCTGTATATAGTGAATAAATGTGTTAAAAAGGGCCAGATAACGAATAAGTATATGTGACTTTCTGAATTCTAGTACACCAGCAAATTTTATTAAATCTAAGTTTCAACCCTTTCATTTGTGACATTAACGTGACTGTAGTGACAAAATATGTGTTAGAACTAGGCCTTGTCTATAACACTCAACAATAAAACACCTGTTCAATCATTTTATTTTTCACAGGATAATGGAATTCAAGTCAATATGCTATGTTTTTTAGCCATTTTTCATGTTGCAGTTTTAGCCTATTAATCTTGATTCATCAAGTTTTCATTTTATTTCTTTTTATGGTGTGAGTCAGAGAAAGGTAAGGATTTTTAGTTAAAAAACTTTAGCCTGTAGGTTGTAATGAAAACCCCTCAATACAACATACAGAATTTTTTTATTTTTAATTTTTTTTTTTTTTTTTTTTTTTGATGCATTTTACTGCAGCCTACAATGTTTTTAAATTAACCCTCACGGTTATAGGCATTTTGGTTGTCTACCTACCATATTCCCCAATTGTAAGTCACTTTGGATAAAAAATATCTGCAAAATGTAAAAGTAAAGCCTTTTTGGATGGACCAGCCCTTTGAGGAAGCAATGTGATCTAAATCAGTGGTTCCCAACCCTGGTCCTAGAGGCACCCCAACACTGCACATTTTGCATGTCTCCTGTCTCTGACATGCCAGTTTCAGGTCTTGGAGTCTCTACTAATGAGCTGATGACCTGAATCAGGTGTGTTTGATTAAGGAGACATACAAAACATGCAGTGCCTCCAGGACCAGGTTTGGGAACCACTGATCTAAATGTTTATGCAATGCAAAATAAATCCCTGCAAAAAAATCAGGGATAGTTCGACCAAAAACAAAAGCTATCTCCAAAAACCTGGGTATCGATGGCTTCTTCAGAGGACAGCTAGAGACAATTAATGCCGGGGAATCATTCTATTACACCTGGCTATTATTGGGTCGTGTTTGCTTTCAGGACCGCAGAGCATTTCGCTATTTCCGTGGCAACACTGTGAATGCTGGACTGACACCTGGAGATGCCACAATGAAAAGCCACATCAATCCAGGTGACGCACTCTGGAGGCCGGCTGATTGAACACGGCCAGCATTCTGCCTCCCAAACAAAGGCAGAAAGACAGCACAGTTAATTTAGCGACTGAATCCCATCTGGGGGTCGCGGTGGAAAGGCACATGAAAGAATGAGAGGACTTTTTTTCTTGTTCATGGTCTCTGAATCTTATTTGAAATTCCTTGTACCATCTTATCTCCTTTCTTGTTATCGTTTGCTATCCAACTCTCTCGTGCAGCTATGTAGTGATCCTCCCTCCTTTATTAATTTTAAGAAATGGCTCCATTTTTATCTACAAAATGAGAAACAAAAATGACTAAGAAATGTTCTTCCAGCATGGAAAGCAAATAGCAAAAAAAAAAAAAAAAAAAACATATCCATGAAAACTAAAATAAAAGATAAAAGACAAAAAAGGCAAAAATAATGATAAAAAAGACACAATTAGAAAAACTAAACAAAAACGCAAAAACAAAACACACCAAACACAAAACAAAAAGAAAAAAAAGGTTGAAAAACAACAAAGCTAAACTACAAACAAAACTAAAAATGAAAGCATACACACACAAAAAAGTGTATAATTGAAATGTTTACACAATAGTTAGGTGTGATTACAAACTAGTTTACCCAATAACTGTGTATGCCTTATGTTTTCTTTTTTATTTGTATTATTTTTTTTATTTTTTTTACACATTTTAGGCCATGTTCCAAATGGCATATTTGAGTTGTACTAATGTAATATTAGTCTTTCAGTGTGTCAGTCAAGTCCACAAGACCATATATGGTGTTCCATTTATTCATGTGAGCTTTCTGAAGGGTGCTCGTGGGTGCCCACTTTGCGGCTGCTATGCATTCTTGATACACACTTCAGCGAGCTCCACGGCAGACTTCCACCCAACAGTCAAAGCAGCATTACATCATGAAAAGTGTGGATACAGAGGAAAACCACAAGGGTTTAGGGTTCAATTTGGGACGGTCTTAGAATGTCACACTTAGCAACGTATTAAATCTTACATGACTTACATGACTATAAGGATGCTGCCTTTTTTGCTACATTTCAAAACCTAGTAAGCTTACGGTGTTTATGGGTAATTCATACTGAATCTTAATAAAAACGAACAATTTAATCTATAATTCAATAATTCTTTTTTTTACTGCAATTCAAATTTATTTCCAAGGCTTTCTGGCACATACATGGACATGTGTGCAATGAATATGCACAAATATCCACGCTTTAACAAGTCTTAAACCTCTGCTCATTTTCATTAGCTCCATTAATCAAGCTAGCATGATATCAGATGCTAAAGCATAATCCATGCAAAGATGAGAAACGCACACATCCACGTCCTCATGGGATCGGCTTGCCAGGAGCAACAGTCGGAGCAGAATCAATTATTTACCCAGAACACCAAATATCTCTCTGATGGAACAGAGACAGCAGTGCTGCTTTAAATTATTGAAGCGCGTTCGCTCAGATGATGTCACATTTGAGAAAAGAACCTGAGAATTACTCCCTCAGCCGTGTCGTCTACAGGACGATACCACACACTCCTCCGAGACACGGTTTTCATATAAACTAAAACTTACATGAAAACAGATGGTGAAACAAATCAGAGTTAATGGAAAGCAAACTAAAACACAAAGCTACAGATATGTTTTGAAATGCAAACTGAAGCTAGTGATGAAGCTAGCTAATCAAAGCAAACGGTTTTGAATCATGCTTTGAAGTGCATATCATCAGGCCAAGTCATATGATTTCAAAAATACTGTTTCGATAACTGTTATGGTTTGAGGGATGCTTTGAACATTGGTCAAAACCGTGCCTATAACTGATCCTAACCTCAATTCTAAGCATCACGTTGCACCTGCAGAGTACCATCCCAAAAGTAAAGTGTGCTGGGAACAGCCTAATGCCATGGGGCTGTTTTTCAGTGGCAGGAACTGAGGGACTCGTCAGATTAGAAGTAATGCTCATTGAACTTAATCACACAGCAAGAGTGGCTTATAGATAACTCTGTGAATGTCCTTTAGTGGCCCAGCCACAGCCTGGGCTTGAACCCAATCAAATATTTCTGGAGAAACCTGAAAGTGTGCATCTGCCCCCATCCAACCTGGCAGAGCTTGAGAGGTGAAGAGATGAGGAGAAGAATGGCAGATACTTGCCAAATGAGTAAGATCAAAGCTTGTCGCATCGTAAAAAAAAAAAAAATTGAGGATGTAATTGGTGCCAAAGGTGCTTCACAAAGTTGAGCAAAGGCTGTGAATACTTAAAGTGTTAGTTCAAATTAGACTGTGTTTTCTAATCCAGAGGCATCCTAAGTGTATATGTCTTTCTTCTTTCAGATGAATCCAGTCGGAGTTATATTAAACATTTCTGCCTCTTCCAAGTGCTACCTTGTAGTCAGCGGGTGTTGCATTGCTTCAGTCCAAAAGAAGTGAAATAAAAATTGACCATCCATGAAAAGAAAAGTGTCTCACATGGCTCCGGTGGGTGAACAAAGGCCTCCTGTAGAGAATCGATGCATTTTTGTAAGAAACGTATCCATATTTAAAACATAATTATCACCTTAATCTTGCTTAATAGATGGTCACTTTTTATTTAACTTCTTTTGGACTGAAGCACTGCAACACCCTCTGAATGTAATGATAGAGCTTGAAAGAACAAAGACAGTTTTTTTTATATAACTCTGACGGATTCATCTGAAAGACGAAAGTCATACACACCTAGGATGACTCGGGGGTGAGTGAAACAGCCTAATTTTCATTTTTGGGTGAACTAACCCTTTAAGTTTGCGTGTGTGTGTATGTGTGTGTGGTCTTGTTTTTGTGACATATCAGGACACAACTCTGTATAATGACATGGGTATGACACAGGTGTTACAAGGAGAGGGTGACTTTTGAGGACATAACCCATGTTCCCATTTTTCAAAACGCTTAAATCATACAGAATGAGGGCCATAGAATATACAGTTTGTACAGTATAAAAACCATTACGCCTATGGGAAACAAACTAAACTAAAATAACTTTTCATTCAATGATTTATTCTCTTCCAGGTCAGGCTTTGACTCCCATTTACAACAGTATCATAACCTAACTGGGCCATAAAACATTGTTTTGCTGTCCATGCAGGGTCAGAAAGCTCTCCGATTTCATTAAAATATCTTAATCTGTGTTTCGAAGATAAACAAAGGGTTTGGAACAGCGTAATTAATGACAGAATATTCCTTTTTGGGTGAACAAACACTTTAACTTAGAGCTAAAATGAATAACTAAATAACTTCTGAACTAAATAATAACAACAACAAAAAAAGAATAACAATAATTAAAACAAATTTTCTTAATCTAAAGAAAATGCCGTTGTCATGTAAATAAATGGTCAAAAGTGTTTTCTGGATTTAGTTGAAAATGGTGTTGTGTAAAGACCCTCTGGAAGTAAACTGAAATGTAAATTCAAAAGTAGTGTTCAAAAATAAAACTAATCGGAAAGTGCAACAATAAATAAGTTCACAGCTGAAAAACTTTGAGCCATCAAGCTAGCAGTCTAGCAGAGAGGAGATGTTTTTTTTATCTTTTATTTTTATTTTTTGCCAAAAGATGTAGCATTATCATTAAAGCTGTTTTCCAGTCAAACAACCTGACTCAAAGCAGAACTAGGAATACATTACAACCCTCAACCCGAGTTTGAAGCACTTTTTAAACCTCAGCTTCCAACTTATTCTGACAACTGGTAATTAATTTTTCCGCTAGCTTGAGTTCTTTAATCTAGGCCTCCTTTCTTGTTCAAGAAAGGTCCAAAACAAAGTTACGAGTGAACAAGCCAAATCCCCACACTTAATTTTTCGAGCTACAGTTCACTTTAAAGAGCAACTCTACCTCTGGGCGAATCAGATCTAGTATCTTCTGCTATCATAGCCCACAGTACAGCGAGCATTGGGGATTAGTGGCTAGCAAGCAGTCATGAAGGAAGGCCATTTAGGGTCATTGGGAAATTGTCGGCTGAGAGATTGAGAAACTCAAACTAACTACAGCAGTCCTGACACTGGTACAACAGAAGTCAATTACTTGTCCCTCAGCGACAGATTGCCTCTGCTTTTTCGAAGCGCAAACAACACGAGGTTCCCAGATTTTACTGATTAGCTGTCTCACCACACATTTTAAATGTAAACTACTTAGAAGGTACAAGATGAGGAAAAAACCTGCCAGGCTTCAATCTAGCAGGGACAGACACTCAGCGTTTTTGTCCCTGAACCAATTTAGCTGAGCATTTGTTGACTACCATAGAATTTGAGTTAACAAAGACACATTTCAGCAGATCTGAAGCGTGTGCCACCAAACGGAGATAAAGAATGATTGTTTATAAACTGGTTTCCTGTTTGTAAACACTTCCCCATCTTTCATTGGTCAGGCATACAAATAGCCACGCCCAAAACGTATGCTATTGGTTGATCCACTGTTGCTACTCTGGTCAGGGTCTGTTCTTTGTACATCGCTTATTACATCCGATATATATATATATATATATATAAATAAAGAGACTTACTCATGTTTATGATCTCTGCTGAATAAAGCGCTCTTTTTTTCTGAGGAAATCCAAATTACATCTTTTTGGGGTGAATTATGTCTTATTCCTCTCATCGCGATGCAAACAGTAAAATAAAAAGAACCTGAAGAACAGTCTCTCTGCGTTGTCTTCTGTTGTGTGGGCGTATTCAAGCCGCATGCTTCAGTTTGAAACATTAGAATCTGAATAGAGCGTTCAGCGCGGGAGCGTGGTCACATTAGAAGATAATGAAGGGAGACGGACATCCCGCTGTTTTCATATGAATTACTTTTTTTACAGAATATCTGTTTTCGGCGGCACTTCTTTAGTTTAAAAGTAGACATGTCAAGCTTTCTATAGATCTATTTTCTATAGATTCTCATGTCTCTTCGTTGAGTATTCACGGAGTTACAGTTCATTTTAATGACGTGTTTGTAAATGAAGATCAGCGCAGAAAAAGGCTGCAGACAGCGCACCTTGTTTGTTATCTTTATTTTATAAGTGCACAAAGTAAAAAAAAAAAAAAAAAAAAAAAAACCTTTACAGATTCGATTGATGTATTGCTCTTATCTGTACGATCAAAACTGCAAGTGTAATTTAAGTTCTTTTCGAGGTTATCAGGAGAAAATGACTCATAACGCTTATACACGTTAATCGACTCCAGAGGGTTAAAATGTTTGAAAACCAAAATGTTATTACACTTTTTTTTTTTTAAATAGCAGAAGGCCTAATTTTAAATGAACAATAAAGTGCACAATATGCTACTTTTGATTTTATTAATTTTTTTTCTGCATAACAATGTGATTAACTACGATAACAATAATACAACAATAATATGACAATAGGAATAGTTGTTTGGGATTGGAACGACTTGTAGGTGAGTAAATTAATTACTGAACTACAGTATATCTGCACTGACAAACACATCCTAAATGACCTTCACATCAAAAATCATTAGCACCATAATAAATGCACAATCTAAACACACTGTGTTCAGCACATCTGCAGTTAAACACACTTCCATTGAGGTATCAGGTTGTGTGTGACCTTTAGAACTGCAGTGTTTTGTCCCATGGCTGTTGTTCTGTTCTCAAATTCTCGTCCTTTTCATGCTTGGCCGAATATCTCGGTTCATGTCCCACTGTGCCAGGAGTGCCGTGGCCGAATGGAAAGCTGGTCCGGAGTGTATTTAGCCATGCAGCGAGGAGGTGAAGAAGGACCCTCATTATTCCCAGAGCCTCCTTCTCTTATCGGGCCCAACCAGGCCTTTGCTTTCCTTCCCTGCATTTAAATTGTGTGTCAAGCACACTTGTCAATAAATCATGTCGGTGGGCAGGCCGGCGTCATAGGTGGGGTGACAACTTAAATAACATTAGCCTGAGGGTGAAAGGCAGATTTAATGTTTGCCCGGCAGAGAACATCCCGCAAAACAGACAGGTAAATAATAATATAAAATAAATATGTGAATGACATGCAATAACTGGGTGCATTCACTGCTGAAGTGGGGGGAAAAATCATGCAACCTTGACATCTAATACACTTGCCGAGTGCACACAGTAAGACAGAATGATTTGGCATTACATTAACAAAATCTGAACATTTGCTAAAGAAAACAGTGGTTTTTGCCCATAAACAGCCTTTCTTCAATGGACTGATTTAACCATCAAGTAACAAATAGCATTTTCCTTACACCCTAAATGCATGTGAGAGGACATGTTCATAGTAAAAAGTATTTTCTACAAATGTGGTGATTTACTATTTGATAAATATCCCTAAGGGCCCTATCATACACCCGGTGCAAAGCATGTGTTTTTTGCTAGTTTCAGCCCGACACAGCCACTTTTTACATCCTGCGCCATGTTTTTTAAATAGCAAATGCATTTGCGCCCATTTGTGCACCCATGGGCGTGCTGGTCTGACGAGGCGTGCTCATGTGCATTGTTGAGGCATTGGTATTTTGAGGCAACTGAAATAGATTTCATCACTGACCAACAAAGACATGGCCTTAAGTCAATGGCTTAATATATACTGTTTTGTTATTTAAAGAGTACATTAGTAATATGCGCCTATTTGGCATTCAAAATAAATAAATGTGGCAAAGTTTGGGCCAGGTGAATAAGAAGGAAAAGAATAACAAAACTTGCCCATGCAATACTCACCACCACATTGCAAAGGCAACCTCAACAATTGCTACAACAATGCACTGCATTTTTCAAGGTGTTTACAGTAGTTTGCATTGTGTTGCTACAGTATGTGCTTTCTAATGCATTCCAATCTCTAGATGTGGCTCACATGCTTGATTGCAACTCTGTGGGAATATTTGGGCTGAATGATCAGAGGTATCATTGTACCATGTTACATACTGTCAGTTACGGATGAAACTGTCAACTAGGAAGGTTTATTAAACCATAACAGAAGTATAAATTACAACTATTTGTATTGTGGATCACCAAATCCTTTTCCTCTTTAAAATACCACTGCAATCTCACAGTCAAAAAATCTTTTAAAAAGTCAACAATTGCAGCTCCAAACAAACCGTCTCCTCTCCAGCCATTGAGATATTGTGTGAAGTAACACACACACAATAGAGGTTTCAGAGTGTTTTCCGCAAGGTGCCAAGCAGTCTCTCTAGTTGCTTAGAAACCAAGAATTAAAGCTCTCTGGCTTGCTTTCTTTCTCTTTCCTCCACTCATACACTGCATGCATAAACGCGTCCACTGCGGCACATTTGTGGTCAAGGTTTGCAACTTTGACTCTGTGCGATTCAGACAGCCGTCGATTCTGGAAACAAATGGGGCTCATCTATTTATTCCACGTGGTGAACTAGCGATGTTAGCGTTGCGCTAATGTTCGCACATCTGGGGTGGAAGGGGCGAGAGTAATTAGCTTGATATCTGCTCCCCACCCAAAGCAATTTTCCGACCTGCCTTCATGGACTTTGGGGGCTGTACTCTCTCCTATTGCTCGTAATTAAGCGCAGTGTGGCAAATCCTAATGAATTTAACAGCCCTGTTGCTATGGATACCGAACGAGATGTAACTCTTTAGCCTTCGGTATGGTTGGTTTCTTCAGTTGTTCATCAGCTCACCTCCTCTTCAACACACTCAGCGATAAATGTGATGCAGATTCGTTTGAGAGTGGGAAGCGGTGTGACAAAGCTAATTACGTTAGCCCAGTTGTGCTAATGAGAGGCATGGCCATACTTGGTGTCATTATGAATACTCAAAACTGTCCGCAGTTTCGCAAAACTTCCTTCTTGTCTATACATACAAAGTGGATGTGTTGAAAAACTTATTTATTTTTTATTCTTATTTTATTTTATTTTACTGTGTAATCATAGACAAAAATAAATAAATAAACATAAAAATTATATATATATATATATATATATATATATATATATATATATATATATATATATATATATATAATTGTTATTTTATTTGTGTTTTAGAAAATTTTAATCAAAGTTCACAGTTGATGACTTTACAGATAAAGGTGCAAATAATCATTGATCAATAAATAATTTATTAAATATACATTGTAAAATAGTGTTTTACAAACAGACATTATGGATTTTTTTTTTTTTCATATATTTAATGACTCTATAAATGCCATGTGGTGTGACCATCAAATAATAAGAAATAGTTATTAAATATTTAAATTGTTTATTACTAGGGCCGGGACTCGATTAAAAAAAATAATCTAATTAATTAGAGGCTTTGTAATTAATTAATCGAAATTAATCGCATTTTAATCGCAGATAAATATTTGACCCGAGAACAGTGAGAAGTAATTTTTTTTCACATGGATTTATAGTATACCATTGATTAATGACTGAATACTTAAGCTTAAGCAAAAATATATTGTTTATTTTTGTTCAACCAAGTCTAGCAGACCAGTGCAATTTTTGCCATGAAGTGTATCAATAGCATATTTAGAAACAATTTAGAAATAGTACATTTCAGAAATTCAGGAAGCTTATAGGTGCTGGAACCTTCTGTAAAGAGTTTTTTTAAGTAAAACACAATACTGTCAATTACATTCAGAACATTGGAAACCCTGACTATTAGAAAACATCTCTCTGTTGCTTCAGAGGCCATAACATACTAAGTCCAACTCTCAATAACCTTGGCCAAAACAGTAAAGAGTTCAACATAAACTGTTGCACCAACAAAATAATATATAGTTCAACATAAAGTGTAAAGTCCATGCTAGCTGCTATATGTTTTGCGTTGAGGTGATACTTGAGGCTCGATGTGCTGCTGCGGTGATATGTGGAGCGAACGCTAGTTGGTGCTTCAGTACAATCGGTCCGCCGGAACAAATCCAGTGAGAAATGTTCCGCGGTGCAAAAATACGTTATTAAAAATGCGGGAATTTTTTTTTTCTGTAATTAATTAATCTTAGTTAACGCGTAATTTTTTGTGTAATTAATTAATCTCAATTAACGCGTTAAAGTCCCGGCCCTATTTATTACATTCATAAATATTTTAAATGGTAAAGTTATAAATGATGTTTTTCAACAAAACATCATGGATGTGTAAAAACGTTTAAACGTTTTAATCAATTTTAATTGAATGTCTCGAAATTTAATGTGGTATAACCATCAAGTAATCAAACATAATTAAAGATGGTTCATCAAGGATGTTTTGAAAAGCATATTTTTTAGCATTTTAATTTATATTAATTTAATGGGTCTATAGATAAAAGATGTCATGCAGTTTAACGAAGTAGTAATGAGCAATCACTCAAAAACACAAAAATCAATCAATCAATCAAACAATAAATAAAAAGTATAAAACACAGTAAATAAAACACTGATAATGTACAGTATGTTTTAATGAAATGTAATGAAATTTTAACATTTTAAATTTATATATATTTATATATAAAACAATTTTAATTAAACGTTTTAGTGTATTTACTCAAAAATGTCATGTGGTGTAACCAGAGATTAATTGTCCCGTTTCTATGGATAATTGATATTTCATGTATTTTCATTTATCGTTCATTGTGGTTGGTTTCTTCAGTTCTTCTTCAGCACACCTCCTCTTCCTCAACACACTCTGTGATAAACAGGAAGCATATTCGTTTGGGGAGCATTGTGACAATGCTAATTACTCTGGTTGTGCTAATGAGAGGCGTGGCGATAGTTGGCGTTGTTATGAGTGCGCTAAAAAAGTCAGCTGCGGTAATTGTCTCTGGCTTGTCACACGGTGCTTTCTCAACACTGCCTTCTTGTCAGTTCGCATTGCACATTTGATCTGACACCTCGCATACGCTCCAGAGCGTCCTCGTTCAAGTGCTTGCTACGATAATTAACTACCGTGGAGGAAGACCCCTCTTTTAGCAGGTCCCTCGACACGCGGGTGCAACTGAATAAATATGCAGAGCATATTAGCGCAACATGGCATGATTGAAGGGGTGTGACTATGAAAATGCCTTATGATAGTTTCTCCATGAATCTCTGTTCTTTTGCTTAATGAGTACAAGCTTAATGGATCCAGTTATGAAACAAGAATTAGCATCTTTCATTCTTTCTCGGCTCATGCTGGTTTGGGTTTTGAACGCTGGAGGCAACATTTTAAATGCACAGACGCTCATCTGCTTTTTGCTAGGAGGCTGCAGTTGTTGTTAGACACTGAGGGCTAAAGCTAATTTAACAAACTGATATTTTATTCAACCAAAAGTTTTGACAAGAACATCTGTGGTGTTAACAACAGCAAGATAAAGGTATATTGATAGTTCTATATCTATAATCTATAGTAAAACTATAGTTTTAACCATATAAAGCATATTGTATCATATTTTTACAAAAGTAATTACAAAAATACGTTTATTAGAGTTTTAAAATGCCATGTGGTACAACCAAATCAGTATTCATTAAATATTAATATTATTATGGTTATATTATTATTATTTATTTTTAAAGAAAAATATGAATGAGGTTTTAAAAAAAAAAAGTTTATAAAATTTAATGAAAAGTCTTCATTCAATGTCATGTGAAGTAACCATAACAAAACAAAAACAGTAAATAAAAAATTATGCAAAAAAGTAAAAAAAAAAAACTAAAAAAACTATATATATCATATGGTGTAACCATTAAAAAAGATGTCGTTACATACAGTGTTTTTATTTTTCCTTTTGTAAATTAAGAATAGCCTATCATAATACTGTGAAAAAGGGTAAAAGGTAAACTTTTATAAACAAATGTTATGAATGTTAAAAACTAAAAATAAACGTAAAAAAAAATAAAAATAAAAATAAAAATAAAATATATATATATATATATATATATATATATATATATATATATATATATATATATATATATATATATAAAAGTGTCCATCAAACTTTTTAATTTATTAATTCAAAATGTCCTGTGGTGTAACCATCAAGTCATAAGACAAACTTACATCATGGATGGTTATGAGTGTCCACACGGGTTCTCCCTATGATACAATTTATTTTCATATGTTTGTTTTTGCACCACATGACAAAAGTGTTTTTGAAATATTTATAACATATATAGACTACTTGACTACATAATTTTAGCCTTTAAATGAGCCAGACCTAAATAACTGGAATATTAAAGTCAGATATATCTTAGGTAAAATTAAAATTGTATAATTGGCCTAGGCATACACGTATAAAAAATTCTAAGCAGCCATATAATGAGCAGCATAAAGTGCAGACAGAGTAATGCAATGCTTTTAGCTTTCACCCTGCCAGGTTTAATTTGCAATGATGACCGACTGATTTAGACGACATAACTATTAGAAGACAATGGGGGAAAAAAAATGTGATGGCAAAAGATATTCAGGGTGACTCACGGCCCAATAAAGTGCAAGCGTAATCCCTCAAGTGACAGAAGACGCACTTGCTCTGTCCCCGAGACAGACATAATTAGCTCATCGGCTATAGGCTCAATTCTCCCAGACTAATCAAAGTTTGAAACTCCGGGGAAGTGCATAATTATACCCTGTTGGTATTAGGGAAAGTATCCAATGATAAGCTAATTAAAAATGAAGAATGGGTGAGCGGTTTTGTTTTCAAACAATGCTCCTTTATATGTCACGCTTGATGTTCAATTTGTGTAAATACCGTCCATTAATTTAGTGTGAACTGAATGAAGTCTACCAAGCCTTTGTTTCCCATGTTTTCATCTTGGATTGCCGGCCCTTATTCAGTCTATTGTGACGAAGGTTTGGCAGTGAATGCATCAATCCGCTATTCTGGCACACAATCAACTCGACGAAGAGTTGTGGGGATGTAGCAGACATTTCATCGTGGCTAGCTTGGCGTTAGCAAGTTTAAATATATACCCAGCAGTGTCTCCATACTACATAAAATATTCAACTTTAAATGTTATTAGTTTTCTTCTATAACATTATTACAAGTGACCATGATCTTGCCATGTCTTACCATGTCTATATTTATTGTTTAACATAAGTCTACGTTTTTTGTTTTGTTCTTTCCATTAAAGTATTATAATATACAATAGCATTCAAAACATTGATGTCTGTAAGATTTTTTTTATGTTTTTAAAAGTAGGCTGCATTTATTTGATGAAAATTACAGTAAAAGCAGCAATATTGTGAAATGTTATTACAATTTGAAATAACTGTTTTGTATTGCAACATACTTTAATATATAAAATATTTTCTGATAAAAAAAGCTGAATTTTCAACATCATTACTCCAGTCTTCAAAATCAGAAATCAGTCTTATAATTGAAATATTTTGAAACGTTAAACATATTTGCTGTCACCTTTGCTCAACAAAAGTATTATTTTCATTCTTTATTTTTTCTTAAAAAAAAGCTAAACTAACAAACCCTGCACTTCTTAACAGTAGTGTATATAAATAAGAAAAGTTCCTTGAACAAACACATCAAAAAGTATTATGAAGTAAAAATGAAAATTCTGCGATATTTTATCTCACTTTAAAAAAAAAAAAAAAAGTCCTGCTTGATAAAATTGCATGAATCATATCAAAGACGCTCAATCAGAAACCAATATCAAAGATTTCTCAAAAGATCTATCACAGTTAAATGACTGACTTTAGTAGAAGAAGACAGAAGTAAAATTCCAGAATAACCATTTATAGAAATATTGGACCTACTTTATATTATCTGTCTTCAAATACCATATACTTACATCTAAACTAATCAATAGATATAATGCACTTATTGCATGCATGCATGTTTTGCATTAATATGAAAAAAAGATAAAAAAAATACTTGCATGTAGTTAATGATTTCGGTTAGGATTAACTCGCACCTAAACCCCTAAACAAATCACCATATCTGTCCCTAACCTTAACCTATCCCACCTCAATAGCATCAATTCATCATCAACACAACAGATACACTGTACCTAGCAATTCATTATTTTGATAGTACATATTAATTAAAGACACCTAATATGAAGTGGGGCCAAGATGCTAGCTTAAATTAACACAAACTTTTTTTATTTGTTTGTTTGTTTTTTGCTGAAATACTGAAAGACGTGAATTTAGCTGGTTCTGCACATGAAAATGTCTATAAAACCTAAAAAAAGACATTTTATTAATTGAAGGATGTGCGACCAGCTCCCAAAGGTCAACATCTCTGGAAGCGTCTGTGTGACTTTTCACGACGCCTTTCATCTGACTCATCAGTGCCACACTTAGCAAGATCAACAGTCAAGCCCCGCCCACAGTCAAATCTCATTGGTCCAACATTTGGCTCATGACCCAACATCCTCCAAGCAGCTGTGAGTATTTCATGTCACGCAGCAGACAAGTTGGTGGAAACATGTCACACGAAGGTATAGGAATGGGATCTGCTCATTTGTAGCTTATTTCTGCCCTCACTGACTCGTTACGTCAAGAAATCTTGAGAACCGAAAAGAATAAGCTGTGTGCCAATCCGCAGGTAGAAAGTTCCTTGACGTAAAAACTGTGATGCACCAAAGCTGTTTGCAGAAGCAAGCCAGCATCCTGTTTTAAAATTCAGAGCTTTTTACGAAAATGTAAATCCTAGGCAAATCAAGATTGCATAATGTCATTAAATATTAATTCCTCTGCAGCAAGCAAAAAAAAGAAAAACACATTAGAGCTCTTTTCCACAGCACATCCTTATGAATTCAATAATAACCAACTGCAGTGTGATTCTGGGAATGGATTCAACTTGGGCTTTTATCGCAGGCCCACTAAGGAAGAAGGATAAACCCAACAACCTGCTGTTGTCTCCTGCTAGCATCCGATAAGAGTCAGTAGGTGTGCATTCAGTATCAGCGTTCCCAGTACAGCTCATTGCAACATGACCTTTCATGGCCATCTGAAAGTGCCCAGAAAGTGAGGAAAAAACATCACTTGACACTTTCCGAAATGATGCCAAAAGCAAGGACGCCTTTGCTGCGAGACAACAGTGAGGAGAGCCGCTGATTCCCTGCAGCTCCGGCCCTGCAGGACCGTTAGAGGGACTTTCTCTTTGTTTCTTCAATGCTCTCTGTGGGGAGAGCTGAGGATGAGGCATAAATGACATTTGCTTTGGAAGACGTAGGCGATCCTTGGAGAGACGGATTCTCGTCTGTGACTCAGAGGAGCTATTGTGGCGCTAACAAGCTTCAGTACTCAAGGGGGCGATAAAGTTGCCTTTGAATATTGTTCAATTAAATGTAAATGTGTAGAAATACACAGAATGTGTGAAAAACAAACAAATGAACAAAAAAAACAACAACACTATTTCTATCTGCTATGACAAAAGCAGACGGTTTATGCTAAAGGCTCTTATCGTATTCCTTGCGACAACGCAAAAAAATTGCAACTATTGCAAAATTCCCACCCTTTACCAAACGTGAAAAAACATTTATGGATAATTCAGAATGTTTTCTGTCACTTTAACAAGTAGAATTTATATTTTAAACAGTCCCACTTTACATCATGCTAATAGCTAAAGCATGCTGCTGTCTTAAGGTTTGTTTTTTTTTGTTCGTTTTTTTTCGGCATGATAAAATGAGAAGGAGCGATGCAATACTTTGTAAGACTAAAAGAGCCACAGAAGTTATGGTCGGATTTAAAATACCCATGATCTTTGGAAAAGTATTGTAACCTGTGATTCAGTGGAGTTACTGTGACATCTAACAAGCCTCAGTACTCTAGGGGCGATAGTTACCGTCAAATGTCATTAAACCACTACAGAAATACAGAATACACACCAAAGATACAGGAATATGTTGCCATCCACCATGACAGCAGAGGCAATTTACCACAGAAGCAGACGGTTTATGCTAATGGTTTATGCAACGGTCATTCCTTGTGGAAATGCTAAGAATGCAGCTTACAACTCAAAATGTCCACACTTAAGCCAATTTTTAAACATTTATGGAAAATTCATATTGTTTATTCTCAATTTTGGAAACATCCTCACAGTATAGCATGCTAATGGCTAAAATGTGCCAATCTGAGATGCTTTTGTGAGCATAATGAGCATAAAGAGAATATCAAATACACCTAAAATAAGCCTAAATGTTCCTTTCACATTTAAAATACCCACAATCCAATAGAGACCAATCCTTATTTGTGATTATTGTTATTGTGTCATTGTTAAGCCTCAGTACTCTAGAGGGTGATAGAGTTACCTTCAAATGTCATTAAACCAAATCTAAATGTAGAAATACACACTTGTTTAGCATATCATCTTCACACTGTTGCCCTTCACCATGATAAATAGAGGAAACTGACCGTAGAAACAGTTTATGCTAACAGCCACGATAGCATTCTTTGTTGTAATGTTAAGAATGCAATTGTCTTTAAATTTCCATGCCTTCACAAATTGACACACACATATACATACATATATATATATATATATACATACATACATATATATATATATATATATATATATATATATATATATATATATATGCTATCTTGTCTTGATTTCAGAAACATTTCCCAAAGTATACCACACTAAAAGCTAACACATGCTAATGCAAGAAAGTACAAAATAAAATAGTCGAACGAATGACTAAAAGAGGCACAGTAGTTCTTGCCACCTTAAAAATAGCAGGCGTCACTATATTTACAGGATGGAAACAAAGCATGACGATAAATTGTGTGATTTTTAACCAATCTGATAAATTCCAACCGATTCTAAAGATTTCATCTGGTCAAAAGCTGTGACAAAATGTTGACAAAAATAAAGGGAAAAGAACGTGACCTAAAAATGTTTGTTTTGCAAATTTATGCTTCGAAATGTTTTATTTTTGGTTGTACTGTGACTTGTTCTGATTTGAAGAATATTTTAGGTCGTTTTGCTGAAACTAATCTACATATATTCCACAATTCTTGTACGATCAGCAGTTTTTTCGAGGAATTATGGGAAGCAGTGATGAAAAAAAGACAAGAAATCCCTGTAGGATGGTTTGCGGCACTCTCTCACTGTTTCCTCGATTTCCCCTCTGTGAAAGGCCGAGGACGGGGGTTGAGGCGTAAATGACATTTGCCGCAGGAGCCGTAGGCGATCTTTGGAGACGGCTCAGTCAGACTCCTCATCTGTGACTCAACACAGGCTGGAAGATGTGAATCACAAGTGGACAGCATTCTCATACTCACTTTCTCCCTTCTTCTCTCCTCTAATAATACCACTTCTCGCAGGCTGAGCATAAAAAGGATTCCCACAATGCAAGACAAATCCATTTACAACGTTATTGAGGCCAATCGAAAACACAGCCTGACAAATATTAAGTACATATGATGAGATGCATACTTTCCACAACAAATACAATTATTCTTTGCCTTCATGGTAATAAAAGAGCGATCAAACTTTTGGATGAATTACAACCAGATGTCAGGGAATTACATTGTGCTGTTGTGAATGAGAAAATTCCTTTCCTAGCATTATTAGAATAATTAATAATGAAACTCTCAAATGATTATGATCATGACAAATGATTGTTTACCTACAACAAGAGCAGACATGGCAATACTAAATGCTTTAATTCTCATGTAAATCAATGTAAAAAATGAAATATCAAACACAACTATTTAAAATAGCTATAAAATAAATGTGTAAAGACCATGTGAACAAAGTCAATAACACTGATCTGCCCCACAAAGGCAAAATATCTTAATTAGCTCACTAGAGTGTAAAACTAAGAAAAAACTTTACTTTTTTTTACTTGTCCAGCCAAATTAATTATAGATAGGAGACCAGAAATTTTAAAATGAGATGTTTTAGTAATAAAAATGATCTACATTAAAATATTGTGAGCTTAAACTTAATTTTTACCCCTATTTTGAAGTTAATGTGTTCTGCCCTTGCATTGTGCATTGCATTTATATATATATATATATATATATATATATATATATATATATATATATATATATATATATATATATATTTTTTTTTTTTTTTTTTTTTTTTTTTGATCGTATCAAGCAGACTAGAAGTAATAAAATGCTAGTGGATGCCATGGATACCAATTTATTTACTATGCTTTGTAACGTAAAATAATGCTAGACATAGCATAATTGCTTTTATATTGACTTATATTAAATATAGCCTAACCTAAAAGAACGACTTATGGATTGATTTGAACGCCAGCAAGCAGGAATAATGGTCAGAATGGTTGTGGATTAATCCTCTCCGATGACGTTCATCACCAAAGATTGATTTTATCGGGTTACAAGAAAAAGTAGGATATGGATTTAATTGCGAATGATTGAACAGGCTAGCTATGGCATTCAAGGCCACACATGTCCAACTAAGTGACAATCCGGTGAATAATCTGCATTAAAAAAAGGCAATTTATTTAAATGTTATTTAAGATTACATATTGCAAAGGTATCTAGTCTTTACAGTCGTTTTTTTATATGGATAGGTCCGGTAGATCTAATTAAAATAAACACTTTTCCAACAGTTTTATCACCAATCTTCAACTCATCCCTGGGATTTCCAGAACACCCGAGGCTACACACTCCACCCGTTCGGGCAGAAGTGCTTGCAGGCGGCGTCGAGATATATATAACAGCGGGGAAGCGAACTGGTTCAAGAAGAACCGGTTAAATCTAATTATTCGTTCGTGAACCAGACATCACTAGACTGCAGTGCTGTGAACGCACTCACAACAGACACGGAAGAGAAGACAATGCTGAATAAAGTCGTATATTTTGCTATTTTTGGACCAAAATGTATTTTCAATGTTTCACCAAATTCTAACCGACCCTCTGATGTCACATGGACTACTTTGATGATGTTTTTCTTACCTTTCTGGACATGGACAGTATACCATACACACAGCTTCAATGGAGGGACTGAGAGCTCTCGGACTCAATCTAAAATATCTTAAACTGTGTTCTGAAGATAAACGGAGGTCTCACGGGTTTGGAACGACATGAGGGTGAGTCATTAATGACAACATTTTCATTTTTGGATGAAATAAACCTTTCACAAGCTAAATTAATTGTATGCTCACTTCAACAGCGACAGCAAGGAGACAACCAAAATCACACACTCATGGTACACATACACACACAAAAACAAGCCACACAAACTTAAAGCAAAGCAACACAAAAAAAAAATAATAATAATAATAAAAAAAATAATAATAATAGTAATAAAGATAAAACAACCAAACACAAGAAACATACACACACAAAATACTAAATATCAAACACAAAATAATTCCTAACAATAAAACGAAATAAAACAACCAAACACAAATTAACACTTTACCCGCCAGCATTTTTTTTTTTTTTTTAGTTGCCACCACTTCCAGCAATTCTAATGATCTGCACTCAAATTTGATGACCTCAAGTATATTTTGCTGTATGAATATTTGAATATGAAATACACCAAAATAAAGATCAGAGCCTCGACTTTTAAACAACAACAACAAAACTTGTATTTCAGCTTAAAGTTTTTTTTTTTTTTTTTTTTTTTAAATCAACATTTGAATATAGGAAGAATTTTGAGCAACAAGTTAAAAAGTTTATCAAAACCTACATCTGGATAATATTCAGTACAACTATCAAAGCATAAATCCAGTAAATAACTTCCATCAATACCTCGAAAGCTTGCACAGACATGTACCACTTCCTGGATCAACATTTTACTCCGTAACATAATGCCGTTTTCATTTATATGCTGTCTATTCCTGTTGAATGCATTATTCTTCATATGCATCTGTTTATATAAGAGCTTGCTCATTTCTCCATCCTGTTCATGTGTGTTTTTATTTTATTTTTTTTTTATTCTTGAGGTTTTTTACTCATTCAGAAGATGTGTAACAGCGCCCCTGAGTGTATAACAGTGAAAACACAAAACGCTGTAAAAACTTGTCTTTGGCGGGCAAAGAGTTAAAAAATAAAATAAAATACAAAACACAACATCAAACACAAAAACCAACAAAAACAAAGCAACATAAATAATAATAACAAAAAACAAAACCGAGCAACCAAACACACACACACACACTCACACAAAAAAATTATCTAGCCATGTTGAGTACCTTACAAAATAATATATATATATATATATATATATATATATATATATATATATATATATATATATATATATATATATATATATATAGACCAGTGTAAAGGCTCTCCCTATTGATAATTCATATACAACCACATCACACAGAATACTAGTCTACACACTGACACACAAACAAAATACTATAGTGGTCTAGTTCAGTGGTCTCCAACTCTGTCCTGCAGATTACATCTCAAACCCCAATCAAACACACCTGAACCAGCTCATAAAGGTCTGGACCCTGCACGGGTTGACTGATAATGACAGGCAGCTGTGGAGGAGCAGGTTGAACTGAAGCCTACATGACAGTAGCTCTCCAGGAGCAACGGTGGTGATCCCTTATCTTATTGTTTCTGATGAACAGAACGGCCATGTTGTTCTCTGCTAGTCTTTCTAGCTTTATTTTTCCATCCTAAAGGCCTGTTCACACCAAGCACGATAACTATAAAGATAAAAATAAAGATAACGATACATAATGATAACGCTAACAAGTCCACACTACAACTATAATGATAAAGGCACAGAGAAACGCTATCGTTGGAATTATTTTCAAAACGATTTTTCTCCAGCTGAACGATACAAACACTGACAGCCAATCAGAATCCATGCTGCTGTAACGAGCTCAAGAATTTAAAGCGACAGACGCACGTGCACTTATAATAAACAGACAATATCGTTCGCTAGTGTGGACGCTAATATCGTTATCTTTATAGTTATCGTTCTTGGTGAGAGCGGGCCTTAAGTTATAGCAAGTTACCTGACTTGTAACAGATGTAAGGGCTCCCAAACTCACAGAGTGCAAGATAGATTTACAGTAATACTGACAGTGAGACTTAATAATCAGACTGCATATGAGAAGAACTTGATGTTGTTATATTTGAATTGAACTTTGTTTATTACTGCTGCTGTGTGCATGCTCAATAATCCCAGCATGCACAGACATGAGCAGATTGCTGATATTATTAATGAACATCTAATAACCTGTACTCCCCGGGGGAAGGGTTTCTCATATACGTTAACATATAATCTATGGTTCAATCAGAGGTTATGGTCTTATGAAGCTCTGGCTATTAAGATGAATCTTTTAAATGTCCCTAGCAATTATCTGGACTAAATTATATTATGTTTAACTGCCATGCTTGGCTGTGCCCAACTGCTGGGTGTAGAGAGAGCTTGCCGAACCATCAGAATTAAAATAACTAAAACGAAACCATACACATATACTGTATATTATGTAGAGTAAGTAAGAATTATAATATGCACAGTAATAAGGGATGAAGAAATAATACATAAATAATGCAGAAAAAGAAATAACCCATGTCCCCATTTTTCAAAACGCTTATAAATCATACAGAATTAGTTTTTTTGAGAAAGTAAAAATGCACAAAGTTTACTGTGAGGGTTAGGGGTAGGGTTGGTGTAGGGCAATAGAAAATACAGTTTGTACAGTATAAAAACCATTACGCCTATGGGATGAGTGTGTGTGTGTGTGTGTGTGTCTGTGAGAGAGAGTGTGTGTGTGTGTGTGTGAGAGAGAGAGAGAGAGAGAGAGAGAGAGAGTGTATGTATTTGTGTGTGTGTGTGTGTGTGTGTGTGTGTGAAAAAATTTATTTTTAAAGTGAACAATGAATAATTCATTAACAATGAATAATAATTAATAATCAATCACTTATTTTTCTGAAACAAAAGAAAAAAAAAATAAGGAAAGCGAATGAATGAATGAAGGAATTAATTAATGAATGAATGAAAGAAAAAAAACTAGATAAAATATGGAGACAAAAAAACATTTGTGTGGAACAATGAATGAAAGAATGAAACTTATCTTTCTTAAAAATATCAATTATATCAATTATATAAAATTTAAGAAATATGAATGAATGAATGAAACTTATCTTTCTTAAAATTATAAATTATATATATTGTATTACATTTAAGGAATATAAATGAATGGAAACAAATAATACAAAACCTATTTAATTTAAGGAAAGTAAATCAATTAATATTAAATAAATGCATGCATGAATAGCCTAAAAAAATTAAACTAGATTAAAAAAAAAAAAAAAAAATATATATATATATATATATATATATATATATATATATATATATATATATGGTGTAAAATGTTTGTGAAGTGACTGAATGAATGAATGAATATCTTATTAACTTACTTTTCTGAAATTCGCCAAAATCACAGCCAAAGTTTGATGAATTAATCTGAACCCCATTATCTGATGAGGACACTTTTGCAGACAACATGTACTCACATTGAGTTGGAGAGTTTCTGTCCACTGTCCTATAACTTTATACGCGGGAGTGTTGTTGTTGTTCATCTGGTACTGGAAAAGAGCGTACCGTCCCGGTGCGTCGCCGTTCCGGTTGAATGTGACGGACGTCTTGGCGCTCCCTACGAAAGACAGGCTCAGACTTAGAAACACTGTCAGACGAACACACTGTGTATCAATCATACATCATGAAACAAAACGCCCTGACATGCCTTGCAGACAACAAGACCCCATTGTTTGCATTTCCACTCCGCGCGGAGACAAAAGTTAGTTTGGTTGTGACAGAAATACAAACAACGTGTGCCCCTCAGGCCAACAGCGGAGACTGACATTCAGCGCCATCCGATTGTTTGAAGAGCTTTACCTGCAGGGCCTGGCACTCACGATCACAAATCTGACAAAACACAATCAACAGTGTGGCTTTCTGGAGCACAGATGAAACGCCAGCCGCTCGCTGTGGACCGCTGACACGTCCTCATCACACTTATTACACTGGGACTCATGGCTTGAGCAGGGTAGCTATCAGTAGTGCTTCTTTTGATATGAGAAACGTTCCCTTGAAAGGGAAGATCGTCGCTGTTGTGCAGCCGGTTTTATATAAATCATTAAAATCATCTTATTAAATCATCTTATTATTATTATTCCTGTTTTTGAGATCTCAACCACGGAAGAGTTGTTTCCTGAATCAAATCAAAAATGTATAATTGGAAAGTCCAATTATGAGTCATTCTGTATAGAATGCATAAACTTGACAAATCATATAAATCAAGCATCAGGCAGAGTGTAAATTGACATTCATCAAGAATCGTTTTGCAATCATGGCCCAACTATGTGATTGGATGACAGCAGTTCATCTTGGCATATTGTTTTAGTTTTTTTCATAACAGTTGCCAAACTGTTGAGTTGTTTTCAAGAAATTGATACTTTTGATTAGCATTGCAATATATCAGTTGAACCAATCTGACACTTTTGACTTTATACATCAAAATAATGTGAACACAAAAATGTTTAGTGTTTGTGTATTCAATAATACATTTGCACATCCGTACATAAAGCTGAACATCAGCGACCCTTAAAACCCTCCGATCTATCTACACATCCAAATACTGCATCCTTCTGAATGTAATCCACATCCAAAGTAGTTTCTTTTAAAACTACCTCAGGCTTGAAGAAAGAAGGGAAGAAAGTGGCAGTGAAAGTAATTAAGGAGAGATTCAGCACAAATACAAAAGATTGACGGTTGCGTTACTTTGAGCAACATGGGTGGACAAAAACCCGCTTGAGTGTTTCTTAGTCCCTTCATTATTCAGTCACATTGGTGTCACCCGCTGCCTGTTCAGGCTTATTTGGTTTGTCCATGTTTAGTTAAGAGGGCATCATGGGAAAAAGAGAGAAATCTCTTATTCTACTAATAGACTGTGGGGAGAATGAAGACACTGGAAGCTACAGGAGACCTGCAGAGATAAAGAACAATGGCACGCTAGAAACATTTAAAGCGCAGATGAGGGCCTGGAAAACCTGCTGAATATCACAAATAACAGCCTTCTACTTCACACTGAATTAACAAGAGTCTTCCGGGACACTGCGCTGCTGGAAAAACATTAAAAAAGGTTTTTGCTGTTGTTTTTACTATAAATTAGGGCTGGTCATTTAACGCGACATTTCGATTAATTAATTATGGAGAAAAATAGCGTGAATATAACGTGTTAAAATTATTAACGCATTTAACGCACTTGCCCCGCCCCAGACCTCTGTGTATCATCTGTCATTTCACACAGTCGATTGATAACTAATATGAGGCAGAGCAACAAATTACTGAGTGATGGAGCCTAGAATATGTCTCTAAGATTCAAGATATGGGGCAAAACACCGGTTTTAAATTTTTAATTTTTTAAGTACTGCGAGAGTGATTGAAAAGCACAAGGAGTCGTCTGCTCTCTAAAGCAGTTCTTTAATGTCACACACTGATTGGTCTGATGGTGATGACCCGCTTCAAGTTGAACAAACTTAATGATTCAATGAACCATTCATAAACAACCATTTACTTCACTCCTGAATGAATAATTTGAACGAATTAAACGAATGAATAAATGACTCGATGACTTAATCTTTAAGACCACCACCTACTGCCAGTTTTAGTTTATTATTTAGAGCATTATTTCATTAAATAAATAATTTAATATTTCCATAGTCATGATAATAAAATTAAGAAAATAAATGATTATAGCTCACTCAACCAAAAATCACAATTCTGTCCTAATTTACTCACATGGTCCAAAGGAGTGTTTGTAATACATTTTATCAAACAAAATATTTCTTGCTTAACCTACTTTTTGTAATCTCGGTTTGATGCTTTGCACAACAATGACTTTAAATGATCTTTTCAGAATAATTTCTGCAAATTTGACGTGCAATTAATTAATTAATCACCACATCATGTAATTAATTAGATTTTAAAAAATGTAATCGCTTACCAGTCCTACTATAAATGCTTTTATGTATACCAGGTGTTGTGTTTTATCATATTTATTTCATTTTGCTATGGAAGCCCATTTCCACCACATATTTAAAATAATCTGAATTGTGAGATAAAATGTAAACTTTTTCCTCAGATTTTTGTAAAAAAAAAAAAAAATCTGAATTATGAGTTTACATCTAAGAATTCAGAATTTTTAATTTTTTTTTTAATTTCAAGTTTGCGTCTTGGAATTCTGACTCTCTCTTTTTTAAATCTCTTTTTATTGTTTTAGTGGCCCTTTCATAAACCTGGTGCAAAGCGGCATCAGGCACAATGCAGGCACAATATTTTTTGCTAGTTTCAGTATGACGCAGTTATTTTTTTCACGTCTGCCACCACATTGTTTAAATAGCAAATGCATTAGCACCAATTTGTGTGCCCATGAGCATGCTGGTCCGACAATGAGGTTTGTTCATATATATAAAGGATTATTATTGTGTAGGCTGCATAAATATAAAACTGCCTACATGTTATAATGGATAGTCATTGCATGCATCAGAATTAGGCTAACTATTGGCTCACAAATGAGCAGCTCTGTTTCCTCTCTGGAGATGCGATCAGTCCTTGCTCTTGCAAATTCCACCATTTAAATAGTGAATCTGCCATAGCGTGAGCCCAGCTGGCTCTTAAAGGTAATGGAAGATGAGATTATGATTGGTTTGTTACACTTTAAGTCCAAAACATACCCATGCTCATTAAAAGAATAGGGACAACCCTTTTAGACCATGCGCCGGGCGTGCTGACCATTTTTCCCGTCGATAAACTAGCAAAAGTGGATTTGGACACTCCCTAAGTTCACCTGCGCCTTGAGCTTTAGACCACACGCTTACATCGTTAAAATAGGGCCCTAGATCTCACAATTTGGATTTTCTCCCTGAATTCCAAGTTTGCAATTATAACTTTTTTTTTTTTTTTTTACATTTTGAGTTTACATCTCTGAATTTCTCTGAATTCCAAGTTTACATACGGAATTCAGAAGTTTTTTTTTTTTTTATCTCTTTTTTTTGTGTGTGTTTGTTTTTTACAGTTCTGTATTTTTTCTCTCTCTTTCAGAATTCCACGTTTATATCTCTCAAGTTTAACTCACAATATTCTTATAATCTCACACTATTATATATATATATATATATATATATATATATATATATATATATATATATATATATATTTGCAATATACATTTAGGATTGCAAGAAAAAAAGTCAGAATTGTGAGATAAAAGGTCACATTTACCTACCTATCTATGTAAGGATTGATTGATTGATTCATCGATTCATCTATCCATTCATTCCGTGATGGAAATGGGCTTTCATTTTAACAACCTCATACATGTCTCTAAAAACCCTGTGGCAAAATGTTCCAGTTACGTCACATCACAACAGTCAATTCACCTGTTCAACTTCTAAGCTAGTAGACAGAGATTTCCAATCTCAATATTATACAGTAATTGTTATTTATTATCTACAGTTATCTACAGTAATTGTAGTTATTAGATTTGGACATGACCTTCTTAAGTATATTAATTATTAGTATGCAAAGATTTTTTTTTTCTTCTCATGTTCTTGCTGGAGGAAACAGTTTTTCAACTCTTTGAAAAAACGTCAGAAACCTCCGTCGCCCAACTTCAAGCAGTATCCCACCCTTCCCTGTGTCTGTGAAACATCCTTTCATCACAAGGGATAACAAGCACAAATAACCAGCAGACAAAAACAGGACTGCACTATTTCATTAATAAGTGCAGCTCTAGATAAACAGGTTCGATGTATGACATTCACTTCCAGCAGTATCTACTTTAATTTAATGAAATGTATTTTTTTCACAGTATTAGCCTGCAAAAATATAATTCCAACTATATATTTATTAAGTTTCAAGAACTGAAAACTTTTACAATTATTTTCTTTATTATGAAAGACTAATTTTGAACATTTTATATGCCAGCTTGGTTAAACTGGCTATTATATTAATAGCTCTTATTGTTTGAATAAGATCAGTATTTCAGTATCTTTCACTTAAAAAAAAAAAGAAATAAAAAAAAAAGAAATTTTAAGTAAGTAGATTTTAGGAACTTCTAATCATGTACGATTTTAATTAATGTAGAGTTTATAAAACCTTAAACTCAACTTTACTTTATACTGGGAATCTAAACATTTAGATTGATTCAAATCAATGTATATGTCTAAATGCTTATATATGCAAAACATGCATACATAAATGCTCTAACTGTCAAGTCAACAGTTGAACACTGGATTTCAAAATAAACTACGTCATGCATGCATATACATTCAGAATATGAATATGAATTATATATGCATGCCAGAGGGAAGGTTTTCTTATAGTGTATGCAATGCTCATAAATTATAAATGCCCTACAAGTATTAGTGTGCTACAGGAAACAATATCAAATGGGCAGCAAAGATCAAAATGCTTTCATTTAGCTTAAACTAAATAAATAAAATGTTTTATTTAAAATCACATTATCAAGATGAAATTTTTGGGTTACACTTTATTTTAAGGCGTCCTGGTTAGAGAGTAGTTATACATTTAAGTACTGAGTAATATTAATTAACTATGCATACTTATTATATAATTAGGATTTGGATTACAATTAGGGTTTGCCTTAGGTTTACTTGCATGTAGTTATGCATAATTTATTGTTATTATAATAATAAGAACATGTAACTTGTGACAAACACCTTTAAAATAAAGTGTGACCAAATTTTGTCTGAAAAGGCGAATATATAGAATTTCTTACATTATTATTATCATTATTATTAATCTTAAGATGCATATTTACATTTACATATTTATATTTATGATACTGTATAAATCAATTTATTTATAAACCAAATGTACAGGTTTATGCTAAATAAATTGATATATAATTTCAAAGTAAATATTTAATTAGTTCCCTTACTCGCAATTAGCAATAAATTATTTAATACTGATCATCAGATAAAAGAAAAAAAACAATCTTTTTTTTTTTTTTTTTTTTTTTTTTTTTTTTTTTTTTTTACAGCCCTGAAGCACAGCAACTCATTTTTTCTTCTTAAATTTATTACATTTTAATTTATGCATTTAGCAGACGCTTTTATCCAAAGCGACTTACAGTGCATTCAGGCTATCAATTTTTACCTATCATGTGTTCCCGGTTCTTCTTGTTATTAACTAGCTTCAATGCATTTCCATAAACTGGCATATGATGTTTAAACGTGGCTTTTAACTTTATAAGAACACTACAGAAAACAAATTAGCGACAGCAGAAATAATATTATTTCAAGATGTTTCCATGTTCTTTTTTGTTTTTATGCCATGGATTGAATTGGGTGCTCATCATTAAAGACTTTTCAGCAATGGTAAACATTAGATCAAAAGCTTGTTATTATCTACAAAAGATAATATGCTGTTGTTTGGCATTTCTGTGCAGAGTGATCTGTGTAATATTAGGTACATGCTTCATGAAAATGTAAGCATATCCTTACAAAATAAAAATAAAAAAACTATAAATTCATATAATTCTATAGGTTCATAAAACAAACTTTTTAAACAAACAAACTTCAAAGTTGCACAAATTGTTAATAAAATGAATTGCTTACAGTTCCTAGAATAGTGAAACGATACAACTTGTAAAACATTTTATTATAATAAAAATAACTTAATGTTAATATTAACTTAAAAGTAATTGTTTTTTTTTTTGTTTTGTTTTTTTAAATTTTTCATTTTAGTGTTATTCTTAAAATAAATAAATATATAATTAATGTTGTTTGGTGGCATACAATTCTTGCAGATTTCTTCATTAGCATTTAGCCACCTGTCTTTGTATACTAGTAATTAAAACCAAGTATTTTGCAGATTCTGTTTGGAGTATCATTCACTACGCCTTAAGTTAGATCATATATTTACCCCAAATAGTATTTTCTCATAATCACACAGACATCAAAGGTGCAGTTGCACTTTGATCTAACAGTGCCCTGGTGCAGGACTACACAAGTTTCACTTCATTAGGATGCATTAATGAGAGATTTCCTTTCTTCTTGGAAGATTCCCATTTCAAAGGTCCAACACAAAGGCAGGTTTGGGATATGTGATATATAAAGTATTTAGAAAGTTGGAGTCCCACGCAAGGATCAGCAACAAAGGATGCTTCAAAGAGGAATGAATGTATGCTGTGTGTGTCCACTGGAACAGAAGAAACCTACTCAGTATTGTCCAAACCAGTCTGTAAAGTCTGTCAAAATACACTATAAAAAAAACAAAATAAAATCTGCTTTGAAATTTCATGCTTAATTCTACGTGTTACTTGCCATTTCATTTTCTTGCCAATTATTTGTGAAATTTACTAGCAATTTCTGAGTGAAATTATGTAATCACCATTGTTTTTCGGTATAGAGGGAAAATTATATATATTAGAAAACACACACATTCATATTCACACAAATCTTAATTATTTCTTATAAATATTTTTTTATAATTTATCATTATATATATATATATATATATATATATATATATATATATATATATATATATATATATATATATATATATATATATTTTTTTTTTTTTTTTTTTTTTTTTTTTTTTCAAGGTATTAAATTAAATGGGTAAATAACATATTACAGAATAGTAGCATGTATAAATCGCACCACATGACATTGTAAAACCATTTTATGCCATAAAAGGTACAATTATTCATATTTTATTATGAAGGTATACAAGTGTCCTCTCTATGACATCACTTATTTATTTATTCATTCATTCATTTATTTATTTTAAGGTCGCACCACAAGTAATTTGGCAGACAAAAGCTTTTCAAATATCAAAAAGCAATTAATTCAAAATTTTTCAAACATTTTTTTTATTATTATTCTTTTTTACCTTCTTATTGAAAAAAAATAAAACATGCTTAACTCTGTACTCAGTCACTGTATCTAGGAATTTTATTTGTATATATATTTTTTTACATTTACGCATTCGCTTTATTATTATTATTTTTTCAGTACGCGTGTTCCCTGGGAATTGAACCAACAACCTTTTGCATTGCTAATGTAGTGCTCTACCACTGAGCCACAGGAACATTATTTTTGAATTTATTTATTTGAATATTACATAATTACATGAACTTGCTATACTTATAACGATAAATTATGCATAATCACAACCATCTAACCCTAAACCAAACCCAAATCCTAAATAGTAAGTAGTTGTAGTTAATTACTATTACTCAGTAGTTTTTGCGTAATTACACTGTAATAACATCACCTTTAAATTAATTGTTTCCAAATTAATATAAATCAATATGGCATTTATCTGATGTTGTGAGCTTCGGTGGACTCACCGTTGAAGCTGACTGATCGGATGTACTTGAGAAGCTTCTTGCCACCAGCGTGCTCCATCTCCCCACAAATCCCGGACTGGTCGGGACAAAGGTCCTTCTGCATGTTGTGCAGGGCGTGAGCCATGGCATACACCGCGTCTATCACAAACTGCACCTTCCCTTCCTGTTCGTATTTGGAGTCTGTTCCGATTCGCTCTTGCCCTGGAAGACGCAAGAAACACAAGAACAAGTCAAAACAGAGCAAAGACTTTGTAGCGAGACATGTGCCTAAATGCTCTCGTAGGAGAGCATAAACACAAAGAAACATCCTCAAATCTGGAAGCTTTTGAAGAAATATGTGAGATAGAGCAACAAAACAACAAAAACATTTGAAGCCATCGCACACTTTAGGAACAATCTTTCATTTGTCAAATCTTGGCAGGTTTTGGGCGCTATCTTTAACGCTGTGAAGAGTAATGCCTGAAACTCTAGGTGCTTATCTTACCTCGGTCTCTGATGTCACAGTTTTGCTATCTTCAACTTCAGCGGTTTAAAGAGATTCATTCGCAGTTTTGGCTCACAGGCAGATTATTACAAATAAATTAATAAAAATTAATGAAGTTACATTGTTATTTAATCTTTTAAACAGCCATGCTGTAGCGATTTAAGCTAGTTTTGTTCGTAGCTTGTGGTATAGCTAACTACTTTTTTTGCAATTAGCTATTAGACTAAAAGCTACCATTTAAGTGTTGACACATTTCCTTCTGAAACAGGAAGTTGGATGAGGCATAGTGTATGATTAGTTTTCTTTTTCTAAAACAGATGCAAGGCTGAATAACGCCTGGCCAACGACACGATGGCCGACTGCTAGCCACATTCGCATTTAATTGGACAAACAAATTGTCTCCCGCTAGAAGAGTCGTCAATATTTATGCTTTGTTTTCCCAGAAGGGTCATTTTTAAAAGAATACATCTTCTAAAAGTGAAATATGTCGATGGTTAGGAATACATTATCACGTAGATTAGCCCCAGCGCTAACAGACATAGATTAATAGAGTCATTGTAGTGACAAATCCATAGGAAATTTTCGACTAAATGCCTTTTCTCTTCAGAAATGTCACTGAGTCATGATCATTTGTTAGGTGTTGATGGAAAATTTATTCCACACACACACACACAAAATCATCCGAGCTGACTGAGGGCTAAGTGTACCTTTAGTTAAAAATGTCTTAATAATGACAGTGGTCAGACTTTAGCCTCATCTTAAACTGTGAGGAAAAGCCGTGGCAGTTTTATTATGACCCGCTATTACTCGATCCAGCGGTGGAGGATCTCATGGGACGGCAATGGAGTCAATGCAATATTCTTAGCAATTTCTCTCCAATTAGCTCTGCTGTCGTCCAGATCTGACACCCACCCTTAGATGCCAGTCCTGGTTCCTCAGGGACGCTCTTATAGTCTGTCTTCCCTCTATAACGGCTTTCATTAAATATACTACAGCTGGCTTAGTTGCCTTTCCTGTCCCATCAACCATGGCTAACTCAAATATGTGTATTTTGGAGACAGCTTAATCATAAATGACCCTAGTCCTATGAGGAAGGAACGGAGTGCCTGACAAAACAGAAAAACTAGCTTGGAAAAAATAACTTTTTTTTCATTTCAGCTGCCTTTGACTTTAAATAGTTATTCACTGAGGTGTTGCGATGCTAACGGCTAACTAGACCTCCATGGTATAAATGGAAACCAAACCAAACCTGGGATTCCCTTATAAATGAGATTGCAAACATGTGCCCTAACCCCTGTGTCAAGATGGATTTGCTTGTTAAAGAGGTTCTACACTTTCTCAACATCCCGATGGCATCAAATTAAAGAGTTATGTCTGTCATCTTGTCAGGGTCAGCCGAAAGCATTGAGGGATTCAGATCAATAGACCTCAATGATCTCAGGCAGTGACAAAAACCCCATTCTGCCAGAGGTCCGGACACGCAGAAGGTCACAGTGACCATTAGAAAATAATAAGCTGCTATTACGGTGACCGATATCTTGCTGAACAATGTTTCACAATTACACCTAGCCGCCATTATTGACTGAAAACCGTACCGAGCGCAGAAGCTTTTTAGAAAATTGTCTGTCTCTAGTATATCCCTGATTTTTCATCAGCAATCCTCTGCTTTGTATTGACCAGTCCTGAATTGCCATAAAATGCTGTGATTATCACAGGAAACGGTTTACCATTACAGCTAGGTAAAAATTAACATGTAAAAGATGCTTAAGAAAAAATTGACTGCAAAAGTTTGAATGTAACAGTACACCCATAAATGAAAAAAAAATAGCTCAAAATGTGCTTGCCTTCAATGGATGAGTTTGTTTATTCACTGGAACGGATTTGGAGAAATGTAGCATCACTTGCTCACCAATGGATCCACTGCAGTGAATGGGTGCCGTCAAAATGTGAGATCGAATAGCTGATAAAAACCTCACAATAATTCACAAGTAATCCACACCACTCCAGTCCATCAGTTAACATCCTGTGAAGCTTGATGGAGTTCGCCTTGAAGTGACAGATTAAAGTAGAAATCCCTTAATGATGGATTTGTTGCTTATAAATATGCAGTTTTTCACTTCACGTGATGTTAATTGCTGGACTGAAGTGATGTGGATTACTTGTGGATTATTGTGATGTTTTTATCAGCTATTTGGTCTCACATTTTGACGGCACCCATTCACTGCAGAGGATCCATCGGTGAGCAAGTGACGTAATGCTAAATTTCTCCAAATCTGTTCCAAAGACGAAAAATAGCCACCAACACTGTACATGTTGGATATCCTGAAGGTGAGTTAATTTTCAGAAAATTTTCACCTAGGGTTACATTAAAAAATATATATATACTGTACTCTTTTAGATATTTTCTCTGATGGATCTTTCTTAAAAAACAACAACAACAAACACAAAAAGCCATTTTAATGTATGTGATTCTCTTGTCTAAGTGATAAGAACAAACTCTATCGTGGAACATAGATCTTGCCAGATGTTTGTGATAATTGAAGTGCCGGTTTCCAACTTGTGTGCACGGGTTTCACCTAATCCGTATCAGCCATATGTTATTTGAACTGCAAATTTATTATCTGTGTCTGTCTGTCTCTTTCTTTCTTTTTTTTTCTTTTTTTTGATGAAAACAGGCCAGGTGTTAATGCAGAATAAAACAAACCTCATACTAACAAACCTTATGAACCTAAGCTCTAAAGTATCATGAACTTGTAAATGTCACATTTCATGTCATGTCATTTCATAAGAACATTCATAATTTGCCTTTATTAAAGCCCAAAATATTCTTAGTTTTGGTGCAAAAGCTTGCATATGCAAACAGTTAAACATTCAGCCTTTCACGCCATAAGAATCACATTTTAACATACATGTAAAAACTGAAATATATGTTTACAAATTAACCATAAAATGTGAACAATGTTTTATTTATTTTATTTTTATTTATTCATAAGATTCATGTCCTGAACGTGTTATTTTAATACAGAGTGCAATGCTAAAAGTAGTTAAAAGGAATATTTGTGCTAACAAAACTGTCCTAAGAATTTTTAAAAAAATATATAATTATTCTTTTTTTTTTTTATAAGGTTCCCATTAAAATATATTTAGGTATAAATTTCAAAATTTAGCTTTACATTACTTGCTCACCAGTGGATGGGTGCCATCAGAATGAAAGTCCAAACATATCACAGTAGCATTAAGTTAGTTAATGATATATATATATATATATATATATATATATATATATATATATATATATATATATATATATATATATATATATATATATATATATATATATATATATATATAATTTATTTATTTTCAAAATGTTCTGATGAATAAACTAATCTACATCTTGAATTACCTTAGGGTGAGTAAATTTTCATAGATGTTCATTTTTGTGTGTGTACTCCTTGGGGAGCAAATTCAATTTGATCATTTTTCAAATATTGTGGGAACATTACTTTTGAATGTTCTTTGAAGCCGGAGTTCTGAGAATGTTCCTGCTAGCTGGGATTCTGTTGCATTCAAGCTGTTTTGGAATGCAAAGATGCATCCCGTGTGTTTGCCCCCCGAGTCTGCGTCTGCAAACTGCAAAAAGAAAGCGGCCATTTTTAGTTCTCCGTGTGAGAGATAATTGAGAGATGTGGACCCACTGTGGCGCCAGCCTGAGGCAACTCTACCCACAATCCTTTATTCTAAAACAAACCGATACAGCCATTCATGAGCGCAAACAGAGCGCCTCGCCATCCACCACTCCTCGCACAAAGATTCTGTTTGATCTCCAAAATACCTATTAGGCATTTCAGAGATAATTAGCCAGCTTGATTCTGCTTAAGTAGGGGATAAAAGTTTTAAAAGGTACTGCGTCCCTCCCTAAACAAGAAATCGTGACACTACTGGTGGACTGAACTGAACCAGAACATCATTGCAGAGCTTTCAAAGTCCCAGTGCTTGCAGGTGTAAATAATAAACCAGCAAACATGTGAAGGCTTGATCATTCTGCTTTGATCTTGTCAAGCCAGAACAATAAAGCCTGATATAAATGGATGGATCGATGGATGTATGGGCGTTTTCTTGTGTCTGATGTGCTAGGCAATGGCTGTCACTCTCATTATTATCAAGCTATAATTCTGCAAAACCAGCCACTGAAAATGGAAGTGATCCTGGAGCATGTGCTACATAGATAAACACAGCATGTAATTATGGTGAATAGATGTCTGTGGGCTGATTGGCGCCTGCTGAAAGAGGTCAAAAATGGAAAGGAACGAATCAGGGTGTCCCTGTTTCCTCAGAGCAGAGCATCCTACACAAGAAGCGCTTTTTTGTTACCGATACAATAAACTGAGACTCGCACAAAGAACAAGGACAAAACTATTACAATCACTCCATCTGATTGGATGACAAATTTTATTTGATTTCTTTTAGCGATATAGACAGACTAACAAACTATAATGAACTAATAAAAATGGCTAAAATGAAACCGAATTATGAAAACGACTTATAAAAATATAAAAACAAGACCCAATTCAAAATATGAACACAATCTATATCAATGACACTAACATAACACTGGTTCACACGCAGAATCCAGAGCTGTACGAGGGCACATAAGGATAATTTAGTAAAAAGCTGCAAAAACACAAGCGTATCACTCTCTCTGAACATTTCTATTGAAAATTCCTATAATAACAGCAATTCCGCAGGCAATTTTCCGTTTATGTTTTCTTTTGTGAGGGGACTGAGAAGCTGTCATTTTCATGAAGTGCCACTGTGAGAATAAATTCAAACCCTTCAGTGCCCAGAGGACACTGAACTCTGGCTCTTCGCTCCGAAAAAGGGCTTTAAACATATTCCCGATGTCATCCCGAAAGAGAGAGGAATGAGGAAAAACTGCACAGCAATGATTTTCTTAAAGGGTATTGCAGAAAAAAGTATTTAAACATAAGACATTTACACAAGAAGCAAAACTGCAGATATTAATAATATATTAAGAATTGTTTGTATTTGTTTTCTAGCTGAATTTATTGAGGTCCATGTATATTCACTAAAATAGTAATAAAAAGTAACTTTAAATATGTTTCAAAAGAATGTATGTTAAAGTGAATTTTGAAGTCATATCAGTGGCCCAATGACATATTTTATTAAAAGATGTTATTTTTACAGCACAGGTATCCTGATCTAGTCTGCAATGCTGTGATAACATGACCAGCTAAATATAATCATATTCATGTCAAGACCCTATTATGCAACACTTTTGTTTGCAGAAATTGTTAATCGATGACTGATTTTTATGTAATAACGATCTGTCCTCCAACCAATACACTTGTATAGGTCGTTTGTCCAAATCCCTGAAATACGACCCATCAGAGCATATACTACAATTGCGCCCCTATCGGCAAAAGGTCGTTTTCATATTAATGTTTTGTATTCTTTTATTTGCACTCTGGTTTGCATTTCGTGAAGCTCAGTTAGTAGATTATTGCGTTATACCTTGATATGTAATCATGCTATCATGGGTTCGATCCCAGGGAACAGACGTGCACGAAAATGTATATGCTCAATAAATCATAATTTAGCATGATTTCTGTGAGGGTTAGGTTTAGGGGTGGGGTTAGGTGTGGTCATTCGAACGAATAAGCCACCTACAGTAGTAAAATATGTAGGAAATACTGTGAGATCGGTGTAAAACGCCCACACATTGCATTTAAATAAACATGCGTTTTGATTGGTAATGATGTTTTACGTCAATTCATGACGACAGACGCTACGCGATACTGTCATTATTTTTACACCTGCTAGAGGGTGCTTAACTTTAAAACGTAAATATAGGTTGTAATAAATGCTTGCACAAACGACCTATATAGTCGTTTTTTGTTGGAGGACAGGCTCACACGATAGCATCACATTAGAGTATAAATAATCTTCTCCAGAAAACAATTCTAAATGTTGGTTTTCAGTTTTAAAATATCTTGTTTTAAAAGGCATTTAGTTTGAATTTAGATTAAAAATACTGTGCATTTGGTGTCTTGCTGCATTTTGGCACAAGACACCGAAAACTGACAGTTAAGACTATAGCTACTAACAATCTCATTACTTCTTTTTAATGGTGGCGATCGTGCCACACACGCAATGACCTGTGTGCAGGAGCACGTCAGAGAAACCCAAAATTGATTACAAATTCACAGTGACTTTGCAATCCAGCCCTCTTTAATTGCATCTTCTCCTGGACAATCTTGATCCTGGACAACAGCCAACTCCTCTCTCGCCTCTCCCATGTCATCCATCAGACCTGACTCTCCTTTGCCCCCCAGCGCACACTGTTGTTCCAGAGACGACACCATGTGCTTTCGCTCTCATCACATACTCGGGCCCTTGATGTCTGTAAATTGGCCCTCACACCGACGCCGTCTCCGGGCGATGTAGTCTGTCGTTGCCAGCTGTCGCTGACAGAAACTGCCGCCACCTCCAGTTCTTGAGTCTCACCTCGTTGTCCAGAGTCTCACGGAGAAGACAGGGAACTCAATAAATGAGATTTCTCAATGGACACGTCTCACAGAGAACTGGTAAAAAACAGTGTCTGGATCTACGACTTTCGAATGACTACTGCTTGTATCTCTATCTGGGTGCATTATCAGAATCACAAATGAAAAAAAATAAATAAATAAATAACATTTAGTGATGCTTCATCCACACAACTATTATAAGTGTGCACTGAAAATGATTCCAAGGATATTGTTCCGCTATGTGTACCGATATTGAAATAGTTGTGATGTGGACAATTTTAAAAACTATATCTTTAGCATTTTAGTTATAAATGCTAGTTATAAACATGACACTTTAAAGTAAAAATCTTGTTTTAAAGATGTTTTTGTTTTATTAAAAAAACAAGACAAATGTGTGGTTCATGGTTGCATTAGGGAATGAATGTACAAACATGTTTATAGTAAAAAAAAATAGGAATATCAACTGTATTTTGCTGCTGTGTGAATGCCAATGAAACATGCAAGAAATTTGATTTTTTTTTAAGATCCGTCATTGGGCAGATTTTATTTGAAATGCGAAAAGATGGGTAAGTTGCTTCTTGTAGTTCAACTTATTTCAGGCAAACACTGACCACTCAGCAAAGAAAGGTTGAGACAGAAAAAAATAAAAATAATTATGTTTTTATATGCTGTTTAGTTGATGAAAAAAAAATTGTTTATATAAATATATATATATATATATATATATATATATATATATATATATATATATATATATATATATATATATATATATATATATATATATACACACAAATTTTTTTGGTTGTTTTCCCCTCCATCGAAATCACCAAATGACTTTAACCTGCACACTAAAAAACAAGACTAGGCTAGAGTTTTTCAGTCCGTTCTTGCCATCTTTGTGCGATGTGCATCAGACGGTTTGCGAACAGACTGTGGGCGATCTGTGGGCGAGCCGGCAGTCCGTCTGAGCCTGGTGCTATGTTACTACCAACTTGATATAAGGTGTAGGCGGCAGTCACATAGTTTCTACCTGATGTATGTTGGTCCGTTGTGGTTTAAATAGCTGAAAACATCAAGTACCATCTAGTGGACCTCATTTTGACTTGGTAGACTATTATGGCTAAGCTTTTTAGAGCTGCTAGACCACCTTGCTCTTTGGTGTTTTATGTAGTGAATTATTAGCTGCCGAGAGCATCAAATAAGTTAAATTCAATTTTGTGCAATAAAGAGTTTTGGTAGAGCATTGGGGTCATCGCTGTAAAATCTATCCTGAAGCAAAACTAGCTGCTGTACGCAGTCCTCTGTTTTCCTAAGTGAAAGTTGTGGATGTCATTAGTCAAATAACTGGGTAGTCACCATTTGGTTCAAATATCAATAAATATCTCTGGACAAGCATCATATTCATCAGAGAAATGTGAACGGACAGATTATACAGTACGGAACAATTCTGGGTAACAATTTCTTGGTCTTGCTTTTTATTTTGTTAGCACGTAGTCAATAGTATTGATTCCCACATTAATTACTCTCGATACTCTAGAGTGTTTACCCCTTGTGCTTTTATTGACTTCACCACAGGCTACAAGGCAAAATACGAGCATACAAAATTTCAAAATAATTTCATGACTTAGAAATAGTACTTCAGTAATTATGCATATCATTGCTTAAAACTATAATGTTCTACTCAATCCTGGATTATTGTTTCCAAAGCTTCACCGAAAATATTAAAGATAAGAGAGGAAAACAACCTTGAATGGATGCTTATGGTATTCGGTTATGAATATTCCCAAATTTTTGTTGATGCACGTGTACTCTGTCTTGTAGCTGACTGGGAATTGGGAACCTGTCAGCCTGAACTAGCCATGATGAGCTGAGGGAAGCTAATGTAATTGAGAGCTCTGTTACAGTAGAGAATGTGCTTTGTATTCAGAAACACAGGGCTAATAAGCTGGAGTCAATGAGCCTGACGGTTCTTCAGGTTTAGCCAAAAAAAGAAAAAAAAACCTAGGGAACCTGTGATAACTTTCATATTTTTTTCAATAACTGCAGCAAGTGTCTGCCATAGACTGGCATGTTTATAATTCCCTGCTGAAAAACCCAGCTAAAGCTGGTTTCTTCATTTATGAACACTATATTTGGTTGCTAGCTGGTTTAAGCTGGTTATTAACTGGTCCAAGCTGGCCATTAGGTAGACAACCAGTTACCGTGAACCAGTTTGACCACCTTAAACAAGTACTGTATGACCAGCTATTAGTTGGCTTATTGTTGCTTATTGTGCTAAAGATCAACTTAGAGCAGTTACCAAGTATCAAAGGACTGTACGGTTACCAGCTTTTTCAGCTAGGTTTTCAGTAAAGGTGGCATATATCATCAACTCCCAGTAAAATATAAAAATAAAATAAAAAAAATGTCATAACATTATATAAAATTTAGCTGTTACACTTTACCTGTGCACTTTCTGCTAGTGTCTTCTTTCTTGGAGGAACTCATGAGCTTGCAATTGAAGTTCTCCTCCCAGAACTCGGCGAACCAGACGTTTCTCCTGTTGTTCTCCAGCGTGCGTGAAATGAAGTAGGTGTCGAAACCTGAAAAGAAAAACATACCTTCATTAGAGATAGCATCAGATAATCTGTAACATTACCTGAAAAGCAACGTTCCATTGTCTTGACTATTGATACGCTACCAAAAAATAAAATAAAACAAGCTACATCTACCCAGTACTACCCAGTAGATGTAGACTACTGTACATCTACCCAGATACATCTAGCCAGATCCTGTGGCTTAGTGGTAGAGCATTCCATTAGCAGCGCAAAAGGTTGTGGGTTCGCTTCCCAGGTAACACACATACTGGTAAAAAGCATCTTCCAAATGCATAAATGTAAATATACCCATAAACACAATATGTAATGATAATGGACAAACATTTGCCAAGTTTGTTGGCATTTCCAACATATTTGAATGGCAATTAATAACCATTTCATGTTTTAATTAATTGGTGGTGAAGTTCTATGAATTTGTACAATCTCATTTGTGCATTTCACACAATAAAACACAAAAGAAGATAGGTTAAAGAATGTTGGTAACTAAATAGTTGCCGGTAGCAATTGAATTCCATTGTATGAAAAAAGTATTGTGAAGGTCAGTGACTACCAGGGCCTGCTCAATTACCAACATTTACCAGCACTGATGTCTTTGTGCTAATGTTTTGAGAACATAATAAAAGATCACATAACTTTGAACAAACATTCTACTAACATCATTGAAAGAACATCTGGTATTTTTTCATCGCTGAAAATAACATTTGTCCATAACTTTGAGAGAACTTTGACAATGTTAGAAATTGTGCTGAGAATGTTGCTTGTTAGCTTGATTCACTTTCTTCCTCTTCTTTCTAACGTGACGCTAGTATGCAAGTTTAACTAGTAACTAGTTTAACCAGATTCTATGCGCAATGAAATCTCAGGTATAGCATATGAACATTTTTGTTTAGAGAAGTTACTATTGTTGCCTGATCGGTCTTGGTCCAAACTTTTGTGTGGCAAAAGTTCTGCATCCCTTAGAAAATCATTAGCATCCTTACTTGACATTCTCAGCACGAGGCAGCTTAGCATTTAATCAGACAGTTTGCCATCAGCAGACAAACAATAACATTTATCAATCCGGATCCTGAAGAGTCTTTTGAGTCTGTCCTTGTTGTTTGCCATCAAGGCTAATAACATGCCTCATCTAAATAGGTTTGTGGCGTAATGAGGCTTTCATCCACTGTGTAGCTACAAGGACAAAGGTCAGCAGAACATTTAATTTTGCCACAGGCATCGGCGAACCTTACATAGACATAGCTCATTTAAACTTTGTTTTCTTCCACTAGGCAGACTGCAAACGAAGTGAGTCCGGGTCCGTCTTGCCCACTAGAAAATAAGTGTTAAGAAAGAGATAAGGTGTTATCATTAAGCTGCTACAGCAGAGCTGCCCTAAGCCAGTCAACAAATGCAGCCGAAGTGTTTAATGCACTCTTGGGCATTGCATACTCTCGAGTCGGAGTAAGCATTCAGTCTATCTGCGGCTCCCAAGATGCATGCCCTGAGTCGGCATGTTGAGGGCTGGAGTCTGGTGGTGAAGTCAGTCACTTCTCCTGTGATCTGGTGAATCGAGATTTGTCCAATATACTCAAAAGGCTGCTAGAGCAAGCAAGTCACTTACTGTACACCACAAAACTTTTTTGAAGCACCTATTGACTTCAGTCAGGGTAGCGCCATTTCTAATTTTTTACAGGAATGATAACGAAGCTGTGAAGGACAGAAGTACAGGGTGTTCAGTGGATTGTGCTGTTGTTTAACAACATATCGATTGTTTAGCTGATGAAATATCTTTCCACATTCAACTTTCAGTAGACAAGAACTCAGAACTCCGATTCCAGCCCACTTTTCCCAATCGAGCACCAAGAACATGCAGCAACTGCTAGGTCGTGTACTAACTCAGTACACACAGTGAGCCTCTTTCACGACACATGAGCTAAACAAATGTCTGCATTTATTGCATGAATTCTTGTGCAAACAACAGAAATAAGAACGATATTATGAATGATTAGTGAGCCAATTTAAAGCAATGCTCTACAAAGCTACAAATAAATGATCTAGTTATTTCTTCAGTTCATCAAGGACAGAGTATGCAAAGAGAGAATGGGAATGTTCTTTATCTGGAAATCAGTTGCGAGCCAGATTCGAACTCACTTTTCCCATATGAGCATCACTAGTGTGCAGTAACTGCTAGACTGTGGCTCCTCTCTCTTCGCACATAGTGAGCTTTTCTCATGAAACATTAGCAAAACAAACGCCTCGGTGTATATTATATAGCATGAATTCTTTCTTATATAGCAAACAAGCCTTTATGAATGATTTGTGTGGCTATTTAATACATTTAATGCTAATGAATGCAATAAAGTTCACACTAATGATAATTACACAAATTAATTCTTTTGAAAGAGGAAAAGAAGAATGAGAAGACAGAATACAACAGTGGACTGTTGCAAGCCAGATTCGAACCCACAATTCCCGCATGAGTGCCACAAGTAGCCTAAGAACGACAGCTACACTACAACGGATGCAAGAATAGTTTGTATCGACCACATGAAAAAAAGCAATGAAAGGAATGGATTTCTGTGTTTGTGAATAGGAAATAGGTTGTAAAACTTGTTTATCTTGTTAACCATGTAAAATGGTTACATGTAAACAATGTAAACATTTATCAGACATTTGTTTTGTTTACAAAGGACATATAATGCTGAAAGAGTCAGGTGGAACATGATCAGGAAGCCAAGCAGATCGAATTGCAAGTAGTTCATAAAACCATTCTAACATAACACTTTGCATCGTAAATGATTTTATGGACAAATTACAATTAGATTTGTTCTGCTCATGTTTTATGAATAAACCACAGCTTTCTTAATCACTACAACATACTGGCCTGAGCTCAAAAACTTTGCAGTTTATGTTCTGTAGCCTTAACATCTAAATGATTCCTTAGGCTGATTGATGCATGTTTTCGGTTTATTTGTCAGATGACCTCGACCAAATGTGCTCTACACATCACTCCACGGGCGTAGTCAACTCAGAAACGGATCCTCAGCAGGTTTGCATGCTCGCTCATAAATTCTGCTAATTGCAGCTTATTTGTACACAAGCCTTGTACACAAAGAAAACTCCCAAAGGCCTGTCGGTGTCATTTTCTCCGTGTCTGGAGGACAAAGCTCAGAGCTTCACCTTTTGTTTAAAGCCTTCGGCAGCTGCACTGTTTGCGGAGGAATTAGCAGGCAGTCCGTGAACCTCCTCCGTGGTGCGATTCAGGAACTGACCTTGAAATCCAATTATGTCACCGTTTTATGAATATTAACAATACATCTCAAATAAGACTTTTGAACGCACTATAATGTATATTAGGCAAAAGCCATAGGCAGGATTAGATTTGACATGAAGTCATTCAATAAAACACTAGACACGAAAAAATGATGGGGAAACAGTTTGCAATCTTCCATTAAAGTGTAGCATCACATTCATTATGTATCTTCCTAAATTCTCTGAATAAAGGCGAGATTTTTACATTAATCTTTGCGAATATATAGCCATTGAATATTACCGTAAAATCTGCGGCATAATTGTAAACATTTAATAGGCCTTATCTGTTAAAGAACAATGCAAAACATAAAAACTAGTATGTTAATTGCAGAAATTAGTTTTTGTTTATACATAAATAAGCCACAATAAGGTGATCAAAATGTTACGTTTCTGGAAATAGATCATTTATGGAAAGAGAGACCGTAGATCAATCGTGACACAAACTAGCACATCTATGTAGGAACTATACATATCTGAAAAAATTATGAATATATATATATATATTCCTCCCGAGGCCACACATTTAAACCGAAAAGACTGAAGACCAGCATGCGTTCCTTTAAAGCGCATGTAGGCAGTCGCATGTGTCTTTCCAGCTTTTCAACAGGCATCGCCACAGAAGATTAATTCAGGCAGGCCTACGCCGTTTCCTCCTGACTTCACAACCCACGGCCAATCCATTGTCATGGGAACCCTGCAAGCAAATGAGAAGCTTTCCCTCACCCATCCTCAACCGCTTTATAAAACATTACACACAAGTTTTTAGACATCCCAAGGCCTCAAGAAAACCCGTTCCAGCCAGAGATCCTAACTTGTGGCATCGAGCCATGCAAGAAACCTCAGGTGACAATCGCTAGTGCTGACGATGCGTCAAATAAAGTGCCCGCGTCTCGAGTGCCACGCTGGATCTTCGCCTCTTGCTCTGATTTTATGGACGGCTGAGGTTAAACGTTGCTCAGAGCCTGTTGGGGGAAAAGGCAAACCGAACTGATCTCCAAATCAACAAGCATCACACTCCAAGCTGTCACTCTGCTTCGAGTGTCTCCGAGCGGCTGATATAACGTTGTTGCGGAGCGCAAGCGGCTAACGCACTCGCAATTTGTCTCCATCTCTGTATTGAGCTCCAGACAGATGGGGGTTGACAACTTCAGATCGATTCTGCTAAAACAAGTCTTTGGGGGAGGTGGTGAGAAAACAGATAATAATTTAGATGAGCATCATGCCTGCATAATTTCAGTGGCAGTTTTTGTCAGACAAATGAGAAAAATAAGGAAATAAGCTTCTGTTTTCTTGGAAAACTGCTTGCTTACCAAATCATTTGAATGGTGTCATTCACAAAAGAAAAAAAATATATATAATAATAATAAGTTTATATTAATATACGTAGTTAATCTGAAAACAAGTATGAAAGACTGACTTTTCTTTAAAGGCTAAAATGTTCTGTTCAGCACTGATTCATCCAGCTGTGAAGGAAATGTTGAATGCTTCCATTATTTTATTGTTATATTCAGAAACAGGCCATTAAACCAAACATGTCAATGCTGCAATCTACATTTCTACTTTGTTTTATCACTTTTTTATTAGTGCTTGGAAAGAACTGGGATATTGATGCTCCTCACACATTTTGATTAAGGTTTGTTCTAAGTATTAAACTTCTGTAATGAAATCCTAAATCACTTAACTTGGAGAATCCATTTAAACTTTTTTTTTTTTTTTTTTTTGCAGCCTGCTAATAAAATAAAATAAAATAAAATTAAAATAAAAAAATAAAACTTGAATATACTAAATATACAATGATTAAAAAATGTTGGGTCAGTGTTTTTTATTATTAATTAATTAATTTACATTATATATTTACTAAAAAATATATTTATGATTTATTATTAATTTGTTTTTGTTTGTTTTTTTAGCAAGGATGCGTGAAATTGGTACAAAGTGTTACTTTTGCATTGTTAATAATAATAATAATAATAATAATAATAATAATAATAATAATAATAAAAATAATACAAGCATATTAAAACAAATATTTTTGCATGCTTAATTGTGATTTTGTTGTACGTGATACATAAAAAAAAAAAAAAGCTTGTGTTGAATTGATGTCAAAAACAAAACTTTATTTGTATGTTTATTTATCTTCATAGCAAATACTTGTTTATCACTGCTCATTTGCTTTAGAGCAAAACTGGTTTTCGACATGAATTATTGAAACCTCAACGCTCTTAATTATTCAGTTTCAGCTGAAAATATATAAAATACATCACCCTGAGATGTAACACTTAACAGCCCTGCAGTAGATTTAACTTATATAATACAATATAACTGGGTCAGAAAATAACACAGTCCCATATCTCTCATTGTGCCATAACTGTTGTTGACCTCTTGTGGCTAAAGACCCCATAAAAAATCAGTTTGAATCCTGTGGCTTTTCGATCCATGCCATTTTTAGTTGTTATGCAAGTGTTGTTCTAAAAGTTGACAATGTTATTATTTAGCAGATACACTGAAATCAACTGTGTAAGATTTACTTTTATTCAGAAAGATTAAAAAAAAAAGTTATTTAAAAAAAAATAATTACTATCACATCTATATACTACTCAACTTTATTTCTTCCTGAAATACAGTTTATGGCCACTTTGGGTTGAAAATATGAATCATGTTATTCCTAACTGAATGTAATGAGATTTGATGAGAAACGTTGAGTTTTAGAATGGCATAGCAAATTAAAGTTCACAGCTGTGATGTAAACTAAATGCTATTGGCTATTCAAAAAAGGAGAGGAGCCAATCAATAAATCCCACCCAAAATTCCTGCTTCAATATGTAATTTTACAACACAAGAATCACAAAATCCACACCATTAGTCAATATGAGTTAAGTGTTCCCATCAAAGCAAGCATAATCGCCAATGGACCCAATCCTTTCAATCTCGCTCTTGTAATGGTGGTGATGGTGAAAGGGTTGTCAATGTGAGTTTAGGGTCATAATCAGAAATCCTGGAGAGACAATTCCAGGCCCCTTACTGTTAGAGAGCCATCTACTACATAACACAATAAGCACCCAAACAAACAAACCCAGTCGGAGGTCACAGCAGAGGCCTGGCCACCAGCTGTGAGCCTAATGGCCAAATTAAAACTAAACCAAGAGACTGAAATGCCACATGATAAGGCAGAGAGGAACCGCTTTGTGCACAGTTTGATCCAATTACAGACTGGGCCAAGAATGTCAGATTCCTGCTAGCTCATATGCTAACGTCCGAGTAACAGCAGGTGGAGAACGTTTGAAGTTTGGAGAAGTTAGTTTTGTTTCAGGTGATTTTAGATTGGTGAGTCACGATTCAATGACTCTTTACAAGTTTGCTCTAATAAATACACATGCTAACCTGACAATCTTATTCAGAAATTGTTTCCGTGACTAATTACTCCAATGTGGAGACAATTTACTTAGTTCTTTAGTTGTATTGAAAAATAATGGCCCATTTAACTACAACATTTCCTCAAATGAACAACATTTCCATGATTTACTATGACATAACAAATTAGTGAAACATGGCCAAGATAAGCTAAGATAAAGATAAAATAAGCTAAGATAAAATAAGGGAATAAAATAGATAAACGTGATCACAAATGTATTAAAACAAGGTAACAAATTGGTTAATTGTGATGATTTACTAAAACAATGGAACAAATCAGTGAAACGTAACCATTATTTATAACAAAGAACCAAATGAGTGAAACATTGCCGTGTTTAGTAAAACAAGGGAACCATTTAGTGAAACTTAGCTACAATTTACTGAAAAAAAGTAATGAAATTAGTGAAACATGACCACAATTTACTAAAACAGGTAAACAAATTAGTGAAACATGGCCACAATTTACTAAAACAGGTTAACAAATTAGTGAAACATGGCCACAATTTACTAAAGTGAAGAAACGAATTAGTGTAAAGTGACCACAATTTATTATAACTACGGATTGAATTAAAGAAACATGACAACTTTTTACTAAAATGATGGAACAAATTAGTGCAACGTTATCATAATTTACTAAAAAAGGCAACAAATTAGTGCAACCACAATTTATTAAAATGAGGGATTGAATTTACTGAAATTATTAAACAAAATAGTGAAATGTAGCCACAATTTACTCTAACAAAGCAACAAATTATTGAAACCCGACAACAAATTTACTAAAACAATGGAACAAATTCATGAAACGTAACCATGATTTACTAAAATTAAAGAACAAGATCTTCCCACCATCCGAATTTGCACCATGTACGCCCGTCTTTAGATAATGAAACCAATTTATGCTATTTGACCATGATTTAATAAAACAATGAACAGATTAGTACAGCATTGTCATGATTTAACTAAAACAGTGGAACTAATACAATGTGGCCACAACAAGGCAATGAATTAGTGCAACTTACCATGATTTAAGCAAAATGAGCAAACAAGTTAATACAGCCATAACACATGGCCACAAATAATTAAGTTGTGGAAGCAAATTCTTAATTTGTGGTTATATGTATTTTTTCCATGCACACTTATAAAGTAAGAAGCAAACATTTCAGATGTCTTATAAATGTCAAAGGTTCCTCTCAAACTCCAAGCTATTTAATCCATTCATTTTCTCGTTCATTTGGTAGAAGCTAGCAAAAGTAGCAAGATGTTGAAGGTTGTGTGAAAAACTGTGGATAAAGCCTTGCATGGAAAAAGAAAATACGACACCAGACTACATTAAATACAGGTTACAGATTTCCAATGTGTAGGTTCACTAGGTAATTTTGGGTTCTGACGCAAAACCCCAGTTAAGAACCATTGGTTTAACAGCACGCTTCAGCTGTTGCAAATGAAAAAACTCATCTTTAAAAGTATTTTATAGTCTAGTAGCTATACGGCAGGACTGACATTCCTATGATTATCCTTGCATCACACTCTAGCATCTCTAGGCCATTCCCTAAGTGCTCATCACATTGGAGCGCTTGGGCTGTTCCTGAAGAGATATCTTTCCTGACAGTCTGCCAGCTAGATTTCAGCACGGGTTACCTGACTGGTGAACGAGTAGCTATTGCACCACACAGCTATGGGCTCTTTTAGCCCGGGATGGTTTCCTAATAATTCAAGTAAAGATGAGAAATTAATTTCACCCTCAAGTTTTGTTTGGGGTTTGAAAGGCCTCAAGGTGTTTGACTTTTCTTAATTTTGTGAGGATGGATTAAAAACAAGGTTTCAAGGTTCATAATAGTTTGCTTCTATCTGAGGACCAAAGGGTGTGAAATATTGGTAGTGTTTCCTTACAGGCAAGAATCATTATTACTACTTGGGGGTAATGATTTGGGCATCCAGCTACTTACACCCTACACTGTAATAAAAGATATTTCAAAGTTGCAAGAAAATACTATTTCAGTTTTTCTACTTCAAAATTTAATGTTAAGTGCGTTACTTGATGTTTCTTTGTTATCGTTTGTAAAACGTTTAGTACTTTCTGACCCCCCCAACCCCACTATTGTATTTGCAATTGCATTTTCAATTTGTGAATGCATTAAATGTGACATAATCCAAACACAAATGCAAATCGTTCATTACCATTTGCATTTTTGTTTAAACGAACGCACAGTGTCTGCCAAATTAAAAATGGAAATGCAAAGTCCGTTTGCAATTGTGTTTCCCATATCTTACAAGCTAGAATATGAGTCGGTTATATTCAAATAGCAAAATTAATTACCACATTTGCCTTTTCACTTTCTCTGCACTGTGCATGTAAACTGCCAAATCTCAAATGGAATCGCAATTCCTTTTGTATTTGAATTTCCAACATCTACACGGAAACCTGTCAATCAAGTGACAGGGGTGGGGCCATTTTATTGGGCGTGTTTGCATTGGGAAGTGAAGTCACTCACAGTCGACAGTAATAAACAATTATTAATAGACGATTTTGAGGAATGTTTTGAAAAATGGAAGTAATTGGTGAAATTGTGGAGGACATTTTGACACTCGCGCAGCAAGTTGACGACAGTTCATACGTTACAGATTTCCTTTTAAGCCATTTGGTTTTGGACAGGTTAAATGAGTTTGTGGCCTTGACGAACAGCATCATCAGTATTTATGTCTTCATAACTCGTAAGATATGGGAAACACAACTGCAAAGGGACTTTGCATTTCCATTTTAAATTTGGCAGACACTGTGCGTTCTCTTAAACGAAAATGCAAATGGTAATGCGCAATTTGCATTTGGATTATGTCACATTTTATGCGTCCACAACTTGAAAATGCAATTCCAAAAACAATTAGCAATTCCTTTTGAATAATGTCCGTAATATCATTGTAGAAACTAAATAGCAAATGACTTTAAAATATTCGAATACTTTAGCAATGGCATATTTATAATAATTTATCCATACAGTAATTCGATCATATTTCTCTATGACAGAACACAAATTGACCCAAAAAGCCTTTCTTAAATTTGTCAGCTAGGAGGAGAAGCTTCAGTAACAGTCTATTGGGGATTTATTATAAATATTAATACTAATTATTAATTTATTGTAACTTATTGTATCATTATTTTTTTTTTAAACCGCTTTACTTGTGTTCTGTTTTCATTTGTGACCCGTCACGGAAACCAGTGACACAAGTCGGCAGCACAACTTTCGAGCAAAATGAGAAAGAAGCGGGGTTTTTTTTCAAAATTGGTGATTTTCGTTTTTTTGCAGAATCTGTTAGTTGATACCACAAAGAAGCCTCTCCGTGTTTGAGATAGCAGTATTGGTATATTTAAAAGTGTACATTTTGAGGTTGAAATCAGGTTGTTTGTCGGAGATTCTAGCACGCAGTAGGGGCATTTCATTGTCTGTCTGTATTTCCATTCTGGATAAGCCGGCTTTTGTTTCTTTTGTTATTGCCCCCGCCCTCCGAGGGACGCGTGGCTACTTAATATGCAGCGCTCTGGCCGGCTGTAGATCTGCGAGAATACTTTTGTTTCGTATGGGGTGAGTTTCCATAAACATCAAAGTTTGTCATTTTGTGTTCATTCTAAGAACACGTACACATTATCTCATGTTTAGTCCATGTTTAGACCTTCCCATATCTACCTATTTTTATTAGCTAGCTCATAGCTCATCAGTTGTCACAGAATTCTGTTAAAAAAGTCCTAATGCTACACAATGAAATCAATTCACCAAGTTTTATGTAGAAAACCAGCAAATAACAAATAAAATTAGCATCAATATGTACTTTTTGTTTACATAAACATTAAAATAATAACATTAAAAATGATGGCTACATTTGAAAGATTAAAGATTTTTTATAAAAAGATAAAACTCACATATTTCAGCCTCTAAATCATTTTTATAAAAGTAAAAAAAGATAAATTACTGATATTTACAATGCACATTCTCCTTTATTATTAATAGTATGCGGTCCGATTTTTCCCGTTGTGTCTATCGTTGCTATACGTCAGCTTTTTTGAGTACCTACCTTCAAATGGCCACAGCTTCTCCAAATATTATCAGATTTCCATGTGTTACACATCATTGGAAAGCTTGGAGACTACACTTTCAGAATCTGTGAATAACTCAAAATGCCCCAGAACCGACTTGTGTCCCTACTTTCCGTGATTGGTCACATTTTAACATGTTGTTCTAGTAATTTTTGTACTTAAGTAACATACTTATTTTATTTCAATTTTAAGTTTTAACTGAAGTTTTTAAAGTTGAAGTTATCATCATCTAATATTTTATTCTACTATTTATTACCTTTATTTCGATTAACAAAAAAAAAAAAAAAAAAAAAGTTATATTTACATATTTTACATATATTTTTTGTTTATATATGAACTGAATAAATGATATACATTCATTTTCCCAAACTCAAAAAAAGTGGGGACACATTTTAAACCAGCTTGGCTCATGAATATTAAACAGATGATGTAACTTTCGCCCAGTAGTGATTTGCTGAAAGGCAGTTAAGTGGGTGTTAGCTATAGGAGGATTACCGCTTATCATTTGTACATTCGTTCAATCCACTGCTGATGCAACCGGTTGGCAGAAGCTTCTTCTTGGTCTTGAAGTCTTTGTATTACAAACCTAGCTATTTTTTTGTTGTCAGAACATGGCAAAGTTAAAAGCAACTGCCAAAATATACATTTTAGAAGTAGGTCTAGTTAAATCACAGATTGTTTTGTCAGGGTGGCATGTTTAGTCTACTGAGTCCATAAATAAAAACAAGACACTTCAGATCATCAGGTTGTGTATCTGTACACCAACACTCACACACATTAGATCAAAGACACCCATCTGAATTGCTTCCAGCTTCATGTCGATCCAGAAAGGCAACATCGTTTGACTTCAAAAAGGGAAAGTTAAACGAAAAGGGAGTTTCTCGCGAGGTGCCTGTGGAAAGACAACATCCCTATATGACTGCAGCTCATGGCGATACTACATTCAATTGTTTTCATAGGTCTTTTTCAAAAAGCACAATAAAACTGTAAGTGTGATGCTTTCCCTGACGAGTGCCTTTCAAATTGTTCCATCAGTGCTGTGAAATGCAGGGGCAATTGCTCGACCCGGCAAAGCACTGCTCGACGCACTTATCAGCAAATGGCAAACAGTGCAAGCAAGCGCAAGCTGAGAGATGCTATCATAACCCCGTGGATACCTGGAAAATGCATTGCACTGTGTGACACGATTTAGATTTGCAGCGTTGCATCGCACAGATTAACTGGTGGGAGGAGTGAAGATGTAAATATGAAATTATCGAGGATAACATTTTCTGGAATGAAAAACCAGTTGTTTAGACACACAGGAAGGTGGAAATTGTTGATTTTTTTGTATTATTATTTTTTTATTTGCAGAAAAAAAAATTATTTAAGCAATTATGTTCAAACATATCTGGTCTCCCATTCAAACTCTGCTTTAGGGTTTTTATGCATGTATGTGAAATATTTCACTCAGAATGTACATTCTGTCATCATTTGGTCAGGTCATGAAAAATAAATAAAAATAAAAATAAAAATATAGGATATGCATGCTCCTCATATAAAGGCAAAATACACATCAAAAAGACCAAATGATACCAGGGTTATTTGTGTATTATTTATATACTATTGTTAATATTTTGAAAAGGGTTATTGTTGTTAGATATAACTACACAGGAAAATAAAAAATAAAACTTTACTTGAAATAAAAGTAACATTAACTGTAATTATATAATTAAATATATTAAAAGATTAATAAAACAATAAAATAAAATAATAAAATTTTGTTAATAATAAAAGTTACTTCAGCTATCTGATAAGGCAACGTTTAGTTTAGTTTAGATTAAAGTACTAAAATACAGTAAATCACTGGAAATAAAAACTAAAAGTAAAGAAAAACATAAAAAATACAATAACTTGAATTTTTAAACTTTAGCTTATATGAAATCTCATAAAAATAATCATCAGTACTAAAATAGAATTTAGTTTTAGCTTTTATTAGCTTTTATTTTACCCTTAGTTCAAGTTTTACTGCTATATTATTATTATTATTATTATTATTATATTGCAAAACATTTCCATTTTTTTTTATTTCATTGAAAAAAAAAAAAATGTTTTTACAGTATACCATTATACAAAGCAACACTGAAGTGACATGACGTGAACCTATTATTTGCCAATAACCTCACAAATTATTCACAGTTGTGCTAAAATAAAATATGACACCAGTGAATTTGAACTAATGCCACAAAAGAAACAGATATTTTGAAACATTAAAACAGATAACAGAGCTTTCATTTATGGCTGAATAAGTCCTTTAATGCGACAACAACAGGAAGCTTCCTTGTCATGGAGAGTGTAAGACCTCAAGGCCTTCTCTCCACAGAGAATCCATCTCTCTTTTTGCACCATACATGCCCCCTTCATCCACAGGGCTCTTTATATCATTAGTTTATGTCCGCTACAAAATATAACACCACAGGGCCTTTCATTTATTAATCTGGCACTTGGATGAAGCCCATGGCAGGGCTGGATGGAGAAGCGTGCCAGCTGGGTCAGTCTGTGTCCAGGCCTCTGGCTGGGTTCACAATCTCCAGTGAACAAAACGAATCGGCTCAGAAGCCTTCGGACACCGTTGTGCTAGGTTCGGTCTCCATGCGCACCAGGCGCCATCACTATCAAACGTGACACAGTTTCGAAGACACCAGTGAGATGGTTTTCTATTATTAGAGCAACATTCCTTCCATCCATTCAACTCTGAACAGGAATACACTGCAAGCGGCAAACGAACTTTGCTTGTGCGAAGCAAAAAGCTATGGAATGAACACACACTTACACAGTTTGTTTGTTTTGATCTAAAATATCCAGTGGTGTATATACATCAATTTCACTCTGTAATTTACTCAGTACTTCTTCAAAAAAAATGGTAGTTTATAGCAAAAACGGAAGTAAAAATAATAATTAAAATCAACACAAAGAGCCTGTTGTTGATGAAACATCTCTAAATGTACAGCACAGCTTCTTAAAAGAGCGTCAATAAATTTGACGCTTGAAGAATAAGTCTTAGCACCCCATCATCTGAATCACTGAACCCGCATGAAGCCAGTTAAAGTCACAAAACACTTGATGTTCCCTAAAAATCATCAGCATAAACATTTCCAAAACCGATCAATCTTACCCTCAATAGAGTCTCTTTTTGGCAGGATGGTGACGGCACCGATGGCGGCGTCCTCGAGGCCTTGAATAGGGCTGTTCTTGGCTCCCCAGCTATCAGACCCGATCCACAGGAAATGACCCACTTGATCGGCTCTTTTGCTGGCGTTAAGGATCCCCCTGCGAACATTCCCACACAGAAAACCATTACTGTGACTTCGAAGCCCTTTGTGACTCTTTAACAGCACTGGAGATGTGGGCTCGCGATTGTAATAGCATCCAGATTGAATCGTTATAGTGTATGAAATACAAAAAAAGCAATTTTCAATGGGTCTGCTTGAATGATGACATGTTGATGACATTAATCAATACCCCAAGCGGCTGAGCTTATCCAGCAAACAAGATATAAAGCCATGAAGTGCACCCTTGAGTTTTATCTAAGTAATAGCTTTCAGGCCAGTAGAGTATTGACTTGTTGTCATCGAGAACTTTCTATGTTGTTATTTTTGGAGCTCGAAAGGGAGCAATTAATTGATTGAAAATTAAATTTTCTCTAGCTCTGTCTTGCGATTTCCGTTTCCTCTTTCTCTCCTGTCAACAGCTTACCGAATGTCGTCGTCGTAAGCAAAAATAATGACCGCCCGGGCAAGATGGGTCTCCAGGAGCTGTCGGATAATCTTGTCAAAATCAGCCGGCTTGTGGTCGTGAGGGATCTTCAGGGACTGAGCGATGCAGATTCCACCTACAGAAAGAACAGAAAGAGACCCATGAGTGAAGCCGGTGAAAAAACAAAAACAAAGAACTTTTCTCTAAGGTTGCCATACAGTTCCCATTCAGTTGTTTTTGGAAATAAAAACTAATCTTTCCAGAATATTGTTGGGAGGTTTTTGTGAAAACCTACAGATGATGTATAAAAAGTGTTGCTTAAGGTGTTTTTTTTTTTTTTACCTAAAGAGAACCTATTATCTATCTAATCAGACACTAACCTTTCCAGAATGTATAAATTTTATTTTTTATTGTTTATTGACAACTTAAAACTCTCTGATGTTGATTTTTAGGTTGTATTTCTATAATTCTAAAGTAACCTTCATAGAACATTGAAAGGAGTAATTTTTTTTTGACAGCCTAAATATAACCTACACAGAACATCCTCTATTGGTTATTACATACTATTTTTATAACCATAAACCAACCTTTCCAGAATGACACAAGAATTGGGCCAATGTCTATTTAAGACCCCTGACCTAGAGGAATTTATTTCCCACAAATATGATGAATATCACATAGGAACAGCCCTGCCAAGAAAAAGTGTTAGGATTTGTCAAAATCCATCAACAGTTCTGCAGGTTTTGAATCAGACAGAAATGGAATATGTCACTCTTTCTTACCAACCATTTTCAAGACATTCACCGTTTAAATATGAATAGTCAACATGATAGACAGGATCGCTCTGCTTAGGAACGTCACAATTGCACGCTGTTTAGTAAAGATGTTAACGAAAGTGAAATACAACTTCATCTTTTTATAGTTTGCAGGTTGATGAAGACTCCAAATCTCTCTGTTGATTTATTAGACGACCAGCGTCGATATCTGAGTCAATGCCCGCTACTCTGGAGAGTCGCTTTTCTGAGCGTGGCATCAGAAGATCGGAAATGTGATAAAAAAGGACAGACATACGACATAAACCCATGGCTGTTGCTTCACTATGCTGGCTGCTCTGGAAAGAGAGGCGCTGAACTTGGCATTACTCCCTGTTTGTCTCACTGAAATCCCACAGCCGCACTCTTGTGTTCCCGTTCACTGCACATTGTACTTAGCCATGGGAATTTTCCCCATTATTGGGAATGTTCACTGGGGAAGCTCATACTGTGCTGCCATTCTGAGATAGACAAATCCCACAGAGCAGAATGAATGTCAGAATAGGGGTTGTTCATTGCGATTCAAATGCGCTTTGACACACAAATGTGAAAACACATGCTCAAATGCTAACACTATCTAGGTTTCCAATGCACTGTACAGTTTTGCTCACTAAATTCACTTTTGTATTCCAAACGCTTTGTAGATCAGTTCATGAAAATCACGAAACAACATCAGTGGCTGATTCGTTGGTTTGATTCGAACAGGCTAACTCAAGAGTATATGAAAAAGCAGAAGCAAATATAATGGAGTCATTGAAACAGTCTTGCAGTATGTTTCTTTTCATTCAGCATTTTCCCGCCTTTTTAACTTATTACTTTACATTTACTTCAGGTAAAGTCAGGTAAAAAAGATTTCTTTATTACAAAGTAGGATTTATTTTTTCTGTTTTGCACATCAGGTTGTGTGAACCTTAAAAAAATAATCATATTGTCACTGATAGATTCATTGAGTGATTCATCAGGATGATTCAAAGTAGAGTTTGTAGAATCATGTAAGGAGTATATTATTCTTTTTGACCTCCTCACATGAGTCATTTGTTCATGAATCAGAATTTTCAGCCCAATCAGATGGCAATTCATACATATTTTAAGAGGTGACTAATTCATACAAAATTTGTGTGACCTCAATCATACAAATTCATACGATTTTCAATAAATTGTTCATATTTTATGAGTTACGCAATTCATTTGAAACCTACTCCTAACACCACCCCTAAACCTACCAGTCACGGGGGTCTAGACCAAACGTACAAAATCGTATGTTTGAGGTCATATAAATTTAGACTAATTAGCCACCTCGTAAAACACGTAAGAATTGGTAGTGTTGGACTTTTCTCATTTTGGGGTATGATTCTTTTCAATCAGCTCTTTGTTTACTATTTTCCTACCTTTATAATTTATAACTTTGCGTTAATCCAGACTGGAAATTATAATTGAGATTCTTCTATTTTAAAATATGATTTATCTATATTCGTTTTGCAAATCAGTTTATAAGAAACATGAGTAAGGATAATGACACTAACAGATTCATTGGAATCATTCGAACAAAGTAACTTGGGATGACAGGATTCTTTTTGACCAGAAGTTCATATGAATCATACATGAATCAGACTTTAGTGGTCTTTTGGTATGTTTCTTTACAATTTTTATGCATTTTTAACTCATTAGATTACATCAATCAATTTATAACATTTAACTCAGCTAAAATATTTCTTAATCTTTGTTTTTGCAAATCAGTTTATGTGAATCATTAGAAAGAACAGTGAAGCTGACAGATTCAGTGACTGATTCATTAGAACAATTGACCATTTTACAAATTCAGCAATTTGACACGTGTAACAAATTCAATCTGGAAAACCAAATTCAGATGAAAACAGTATAGAAATGAGTTATACTGCACTAAAGTCAGTTAGATTTTGATAACTTGTCATTTCCTGCTGTACTGTACCATCAGATTAAACGGCTACACCATGAAAGGAAGTCCAAAATCGGAATCTTTCCGGCCTTTCGAGTTGAGTTAATGCGATTTAATTGATCTGTCAACTAATGTTAACTGACCAATTAGGATCTTCCAGAAGCATGTCACCAAATGGCAGGAGTCACTGTAAATTGACATGGACAGGCCCTGCAGACACCAATTATAATTAAATCCCTCTTAGCCATGGGATTCAATCCCAACACGCCTCGAAAAAAATACACAATACATGCTGACAATGTATGCGGCATGATTCACCAAAGCGGATACAGACTGTATTTTCCCTATACAGCACGCCATGAAATCTTTGAAATGTAATCCAGCCATTGTTTACGGTGCTCTTTGTCTTTTGTAAAACACTGTTCACCAATGCTTGCTTTCTTCTGAGTCCAGATACTTTGAAGTGTGTTGGTATGTATCATTGTTAAACCACTGCAGATCTCCGTCACTAATTTCAGTCTTAAAATATACCTATGGACAGTTTCTTAACTCAAATTCCTGTTACCATAACATAAACTCTATTGAGACCTGATTTCAAATGCCTTTATTCGTATGTACATGTGGCAGATGCTTGAATTTAAAGTGATGTACAGTACAGTTCATTCAAGCTCTACATTTGATCACGTAACCCTGGCTTTTCAAAAGCTGTGCGTTTCTGAGCTGATGCTGAGGGGGAAAACTGTAGAATACTTTGAAATGTTATAAACATGGTAAAATGTGTGAAACACAGCCCTAGTTGGAAGAAGAATATATTATTATTATTATTATTATTATTATTATTATTATTATTATTATTATTATTATTATTATTATTATTATTAATGTTAAACTTAAAAATGTTGCTTCGCCAATTAACTGAAATAAGTGAAAGCTGAAGTACTAAAATAACAAAAAAACAAAACACATAATACATGAAAACTAAACAAAAATATGCAAAAAATGCTATTGTAACAACAACAATAATAATAATAATAATAATTATTATTATTATTATTATTATTATTATTATTGTATAACATAATAGTAATGATAAATCATTGTTATTAATAATAATAATTAATTTATTAGTAGTAGTAGTAGTAGTAGTAGTAGTAGTAGTTCATACTATTAATCATGTATTGAACGGTGTTATCTTGTGTATTGCTGTTTTATTTTTTTATTTTAATATATTTTTAACGGTTAAGAACTTCGAGACATTTCTAAATAATAATAATAATTTTACATATTTAACATCTGTAATGGTTAACTGTCTAACATTACTGAATAAACCAGTACAGCTGCATTGGGTTACAGGACTAATATTCGTTTTTAAACACTGCATGCTTTCAGCTCAGAGCTCACCTTAAATTTAAGTGCTGCTGACAGGACACGCTCAAAGAGATAAAAGTGAAGAGATCTGATCAAGTAAAACCAGTTTTAGTAGCAGGACTCTGACATTTCTCAAGGCCAGTACTATTCGTGTCCATAAAGCCGGATGTCACTCTTCGCTGCTGGAGACAATCACTAACAGACTGCAGTGACCTGACCTGGATCTGGTTCCTCAAATTGCATCATCTGAAATGACCAGCGCTATCCAGGACAAACCACGAGACATAATCACTTTCTCAAAGAACTCTTGCTTTCATCCATGTTTACTCAAAGTATTTTACATTTAACAAATTGAAAAGTGAAACAAAAACAAACGTAGAGATCATATACTAACTACACAAATCTCCAAGAAAAATATCTTGATTGGGAAATTATCATTTAAATATGAAATACATTTGTAAATTAAAATGTTAAAATAAATTACAAATATCAAATAAGATCTTATTAATATTAAAACATATTAAATCATTGTAGTAGTAGTAGTAGAAATAATAATAATAATAATAATAATACATTAAAACTAATATTTTTATTTGAATAGGACAATAAAAAAGTTAATTTAAAATAAAAATGTAATTAAAAATACATAAATATAATAATACAACTTATGTAGATTAAATCTACTTACATTTACTTTTTTAAGTTTTTAGTTTTAATGCAGTCCAAAACAATATTTCTGCATGTTGCCTATTAAATTTTTTAGCGGTTTCATAAATTATTGTTATATCATATTGGACTTTTTTGGAGTTTTTATTCTTCTCCCAAAAAAAAAAAAATGTACTCTGAGAAATAATTACTGGAGTAAAACCATGACAACTTCAACCCCATTCTCAACCTATTAAAAATGGAAACACTTGTAATTGTGAATCATTTATCTACTATATATGCGTTCGGTGGTTGTGGCTTGTTTATATCAGCTTTTTCTTGGCCTACATCGCAAAATGCGATGGTGCTTTATTTCTCCCAACATGGCAAATTGGAGTGACCTACAAATGCTTGATTTACAACTTTCCAGTGCTGTTTTCTGTTCTTTCCTCACATAAAATGTAAGACAAATGAGTTTACATCAACATATTTCCAGATTCGTTCCAAACCGCCACACTAAAGCCTAAATCACGCATGTCGACGCTCTGAGAACAGCGTTTTGATGAAGAGTTTCTGGTAATTGGTTCTTTGGAGATTGTTGATGCCTCGTCTTTTCATCACGGTGCTTCAACAGCCATCAGAGACACTCAGAAAAATACATTTTTGAGATTCGAGACACTTCCCGTCATTAAGGGGTAATTTATGCTACATGAATGTGGAGAGCACTGTTTAAATCAAACAGCAAAACCACAACTGGCATCAACATGCAATCAGACGCTCGGAAGCAGGTGGTTTCACCGCTGAGATGATGAGCACCGTACTCAGGAATTTTTTTTGTTTTTTTTTGTTTTCTAGTTCAAATAACTAAACACTGTTATATAAAATTACATTAACTTAATCATAAAACAAGACTTTGCATTTTTTCCTTCTTTTGTTTTTATGACCATGTGGGCAGATATTTGCTCTTGTTTTGAACTTAAACGTATTTAATTTTGATATATTTTTTAGAAAACAAGTTGAAAAAAATTATAAAAGGGATAAGAAAAAAAATTATAATTGCATTTTCCTTTTGAAATGTTAAGCATAATCATACTTTAACTTATCACAATTTATTGAGTTTTTGGCCTGAATTAAGAGAAAATATCTATAAGTGTAAGAAAAATAATCTTATCATCAAAAGGATATGAATTAGTGTCAGACGGTCGTTGTTTTAGAAAAAGGCGCACTAACAAGGAGTGGAGATCATGTAATATTTTAATAAACAAACACACCTAGACCATTCAAATAAAAATTTATCAAAGAAAAGGGTTAACAGAATGAGCTCAAACTCAAATAGCGCAGATACTAAGGGGCAGACAGGTGATGTGGAAAACTAAAAACCAGGAACAGGTGATCTAAGTGAACGAAGATTAACTAAACAGGTGCAAACTTGAACTAAATGGGAAACAATTACTTGGCTGATATCGCCCCCTGGGGGCAGGCACCCTGACGGCTGTTGCAGGACAGGAACAGGGTGGAGAGCCTTCAGGGGTGGAACAGGCAGTTTGGGTTGTCATCGCAGATCAGGAGACTCAAGAGGCCATGGCAGATTAGGATACTCGGAAAGCCATTGTGGATCAGGAGACTCGGGAGGCCATGGTGGATCAGGAGACTCAAGAAGCCATGATGGATCAGGAGACTAGGGGAAACCATTGTGGATCAGGAGACTAAGGAAGCCAAGGCGGATAAAGAGACTCGGGAGGTAACGGCAGATCAAGAGACTCGGGAGGTCACTGTGGATCAGGAGACTCGGGAAGCCATGGTGGATCAGGAGACTTGGGAAGTCATCGTGGATCAGGAGACTAGGGAGGCTATGGTGGATCAGGAGACTAGGGGAAGCCATTGTGGATCAGGAGACTAAGGAAGCCAAGGCGGATAAAGAGACTCGGGAGGTAACGGCAGATCAAGAGACTCGGGAGGTCACTGTGGATCAGGAGACTCGGGAAGCCATGGTGGATCAGGAGACTTGGGAAGTCATCGTGGATCAGGAGACTAGGGAGGCCATGGTGGATCAGGAGACTCAGGAAGCCATGGCGGATCAAGAGACTCAGGAGGTCACTGTGGATCAGGAGACTCGGGAAGCCATGGTGGATCAGGAGACTAGGGGAAGCCATTGTGGATCAGGAGACTAGGGAGGCTTTGGTGGATCAGGAGACTAGGGGAAGCCATTGTGGATCAGGAGACTAGGGGAAGCCATTGTGGATCAGGAGACTAGGGAGGCTATGGTGGATCAGGAGACTAGGGGAAGCCATTGTGGATCAGGAGACTAGGGAGGCTATGGTGGATCAGGAGACTAGGGGAAGCCATTGTGGATCAGGAGACTAAGGAAGCCAAGGCGGATCAAGAGACTCAGGAAGCCATGGCGGATCAAGAGACTCAGGAGGTCACTGTGGATCAGGAGACTCGGGAAGCCAAGGGTGGATCAGGAGACTTGGGAAGTCATCATGGATCAGGAGACTAGGGAGGCCACGGCGGATCAGGAGACTTGGGAATCCATTGTGGTTCAGGAGACTCGAGAGGCCATGGTGGATCAGGAGACTCAGGAGGCCATGGTGGATCAGGAGACTCGGGAGGCCATGGTGGATCAGGAGACTCGGGTGGTCTTCCGTGGCCTTAGCCAGCTTGGCCTCTGGAATCTGTCTACCCCAATAAAATATGTAATGAGGACAACTAGGAAATCTGGGGGGCCACTCAGGAGGAGCGGGCTCTTGAGGGCACTTTGAAAGAGCGGGCACTGGAGGTAGCTCCGGAGGTTCAAGCACTGGAGGGTGCTCTGGAATGTGCTTACAAGGAGTCGCTCTGGAGATGAAGAATGGCTGGACAGGACGAGCAGAGAAGAAGGACAGCTTTCCAGAGCGGATTCTGGGGTGAGGATTGGAGCCGTTGGTGCGGTATGTGGGGGCTGGATGACGAGACTGAAAAAATTCCTTCACTTAGAAATCAGAACCAGTTAAGAATAGGATGAGATTAACCAGCTCGATCAGGGATAATTTCGTACTGGAAGATCGCAGCGGATCGTCTCATCGTCCAGTCCCAGCTGAAAGCACACACCAAGGACGGCGGCGTGCCAGCTGGTAAACAAGCTCAAGGAAATCCTACACATACTGCTCCAACCTCCAACCAGCCTGCCGTAAACCCCACAGCTTGTCCTCAGCCATCATCATTGTCTGTATTTATGTCCTGGATTCCATCAGGCAGTCATGGTTTTAGAAAAAAAGCACATGAAGTAGTGGAGATAACATAATCTTTAATAAACAAACACACGTAGACCATTCAAATAAACAAATCAAGGACAAGGGAGAACAGAATGGGCTCAAACTCAAATAGGGCATACAGGTCATGAGGATAACTAAAAACCAGGAACAGGTGATCTAAATGATTGAAGATTAACTAAACAGCAGCAACTAAACGGAAACCAACACTTGACAATTAGTTTATTTTTTTATGACCACATTGGCAGATTATTTACATTTTTCTTACGACATAATTCTGATGCATTTTACAGAATTAATGAGTTTTTGCTCAAACAGCAGCAATAATAAAAATGCTAATGGGGTAAAAAAAAAAAAAAAATCTAAATTATGCTTAATGCATTTTGATACATTTTTGCAGTAAAGAAGACAAGTATCTTGAATGAAAATGAAATGAGCTTTGAATTAATGCAAGGGGAAAAATCTGCTAATGAAGTATGAAAAATAATACATTTTCCTTTGAATTAAGACTCTTTCAGGTCACACTGCATTAACTCAATTCTGATACACATTTTAGGTAAATCAGACTTAATATCAAAATTAGATTAAATTAAATTAAATTAAATTAAATTTAAATTATTTAAGAATGTTTCCACATTTGTTCTTGTAAAAAATGTTTTATTTATTTATTTTCAGTGCATTTTATAGTCCCTGTTGACTTTAATAAACAAACTAAACAACACATTAATGAATGAATGAATGAATGAATGAAAATTGTCATACAAGCTGAAAACAACATCAATGTGAGTAAAAGGTGAAAATTTGGGGTGAACTATCCACTTAATGTTCTTCCAATGGATCAAGGAGAAAGTGTTTTTTTAATTAATCTGTGAGCAACATAATCCAGCATATAAATGCTATATAGTGTGAGATGGACGACTGACAGAGTTAATAAGCATATCTGTGTGATAGTAGTAAATTGAGGAGATTAAGCCTCAAAAATGAGAGCTAATCTGCTTCATGAATGAGGCTGGAGAGCGAGCAACTGGATTTCACTTACACACATTGATCTCACTCTAATCCCTCAAAAAGCCCATTTCCCACTGATCGTATCGCTGCGGTCCGGTCCGCACTGACATTTCTCTTATTTCAGGCTCTTCGTGGTTGTGTTACGGTGTGCCTTGATCCAATTAATCTCAGCTATGGCCAGTTTCCACTCAGAAACACTTAAACAATGCTTAATGCTATCGGCTGACATTTAAAGTCATGAGAAATTGTAAAATTGCATGGACATGAACCTACAGAAAAAAGAAAACAAATGATCTCTCTCTCTCTCTTTCTCTCTTTAAAAAGCATTGAGATGATGGAGGCTGCAGTCAGGGCCGTCGCCAGAACAAACCAAATGGGGGGGCATTTAATTTTCATAGGGGGGCACACTTTTTTTAATGATCTGAGACAGACCATAACATAAACCCATATTAGGCTATAACTAAAATAGACCACAATAGTCTTGTTTTGTTGAATTATTCAAATAAAATACTTCACCGTTTGATCTCAACGTCTCTGTTTATTGTCTCTTAACATTTCCAAAACCGCCAAAAATTTATTCTGAGATCGCATGCAACGCGCAGCTCAGCTGCGCAAAGGAATTGCGAATAAACAATACAATACTGTATGCTTAACTAAATGAATTGCATGATTTATATATACATATACATATACTACTTACACACAAACTGCATATTGTAATTTGAATTAATAAAACTACTAACACAAAAATAACATATTGAAAAGTCTGCTGCTGGAGACTTGCCATTGGCTGTTGTATTTGAATAATTAATGAGGTAGGTCTTTGCAAGGTTTGGTTGCTGTTTTGGGATGTTTTAACAGTCATTTATGAATATAATTAAATTTAAAATAATGTTCTGTGTAATAATGCGTTGAATAATGAATCGTCTGAATCATTTCTGAAGGTAATGTGTCATGCATTTCTAGTGTTACCGTTGTAGTGATTACTGTTCCTGTGAGCCAAGTTCTGCTGAAACAATATTATTATTGCAATTATCTAAATCAATAACATTCAATATCAATCGTCTAACTGCGCGCTCACACCGGCGGCGTCGGGAGCGTCAAAAATCGCTTTTACCGTTCTGCTCACGACGCTGCAGAAAGATTCGTGAGTGCTCAGACGCTCTGACGTAGACCGAATGCTTATTTTGTATTAAAAAACAGACTTGTTGGTCTTCTGCAGACTAACCACAAGGAGGGTAACGTTATAAGTTGATCTCATTAAATGTTGTTGTGGAAGAAATATTAAAGGGGGGTGAAATGCTATTTCATGCATACTGAGTTTTTTACACTGTTAAAGAGTTGGATTCCCATGCTAAACATGGACAAAGTTTAAAAAATTAAGTTGTACATTTGAAGGAGTATTTTTGTTCCCAAAATACTCCTTCCGGTTTGTCACAAGTTTCGGAAAGTTTTTTTCGCGTATGGCTCTGTGTGACGTTAGATGGAGCGGAATTTCCTTATATGGGTCCTGACGCACTTCTGCCGGAAAAGCGCGCGCTCCCGTATAGCGAGGCTGAGCAGCACAGACATTTCACTGATCAGAGCGAGAGCGTCACGAAAAGTCACAAAAGAAGTGTGTTTTTGGTTGCCAGGGCAAGACAACCCTGCACAGATTACCAAAAAAAAAAAAAAAAACAGCATTAAGGGACCAGTGGATGGAGTTTATTTTTACAGGAAAAAGGGTCACGATCGTGTGTTGGAACCGGAGGCGGTGAGTAAAACTGCTTCAAATATCTCTGCCTCCTTGTTAGTGCGTCCCCTCCCATGCCGGAGACCCGGGTTCGAGCCCCGCTCGGAGCGAGTCGTTGCTGCTGCTGCTTTCGTTCAGTTTCAGCCTCTGGATCTGATTCTGGATCATAAATAAACGGCTGAATCTGACTGTAAGCCATGGTTTGTTTTGGATGATGGGTTTTCCCTCACGGTAATGTCACAGCTTCCACATGCTCTCAACGCAAAAGCCTATTCGCGCTCGTGATTCTTTAGCTCCGCCCACACGTCACGCCTCCAGTCGGTCGTGTTTTTCCGGCAAAAATCGGTACAGACTATCTTTCTCTTATGAATATAATAAAACTAAAGACTTTCTGGATTTATGAAGGATGCAGTACTACTCTATATGTACTCAAGATTAACAGGATATTGAGTGAAAAAGAGCATTTCACCCCTCCTTTAAGATCCTTTACTTAAAATGAACGATCTCAGACACCTTGGTCCACGTATCACTTTTAATTATTTTTTTATGTCCCTGTACGCAAACAGGGACACATCATAGACTACTGCAAACGCGAAACAGCAGTAATCAACCTGTCCTCTATTTTGCTTGGGAACTAATGTGATCGGAGCTGCGTCCTCTGGAATCCTCTCAAGCGGTTGACTTCTACGTTCCGATTAGTTGCTGCCCAACCACGTCATAGCTCATTACCATAAAGTTGCCTTGATTTAAACTCTGCTCGACGCTCTCAAAGGCCAAGTCGCGCCGCGCCGCTCCTCGCCGCTGGTTTACATTGAAAATGAACGACTTCCGTTCACTTTGACGCTATCGACGCAGGCGGTGTGAATGCACAGTAATGCAAGTTTGGTTAATTGTTCTGTGCGTTACGTTTAGAGGGGCAAAAAAAGTCATTTGGGGGGGCACTGCCCTTGACGACGGGCCTGGCTGCAGTATGTGATTACATAAAGCATTGGAAAACAATGCTTAATGCTAATAAATATGCAACTAATCATACAATCTTGCACAGTGATTTTAGTAAATAAATAAACAGTAGAAGCATTTTTGTCGTTGATGTCAAATTATCTGCATCCGACCAAATTCTATGCAAATTGATACAAATTAATCAAATAAATACCTTAATGATTTTTTTAAGGCAGATTTGTTTACTTTAATACAATTAATAATTGTGTTACTGAGTTAGGTCACAATCTAAACATTTCTCACAAAAAAAATGAAAACAGAGAAATTTATTAAATTAAAAATAAAAATAAATTTTATAATGGCCAAATGATACCTTGTGAAAAATAATTATGCTTAATTTAAATAAATAAATAAATAAATACGACTGCAAATAATATAATATTGTTGGAACAGAAGGCCATATTTCTTAATTCACTTAAATGCATCTTTAAAAACTGCACTTCGTAATAATGTCAGGTTTTCAAAGTAAATTTTTTTTCACCCTTTAAAGAAGTACATTTGTTTTGATGTGCTAACATAATGAAGCACATGTAAAGTATTAGATTACAATTATAAAATGAGATTAAAAACACTTTATAATAATGTTCAGTTGTAAGTTATTAATAAGTAATTAGTTAATGATGAACTAATCATTTACAAAGCATGACTATGCATTCCTAAATGATTAGTAAGTGATATATTAATATCACTAATATTAATTTTTTTTGTGTCTGTTTTATAAATTAAGTTATAAATCATTTACAAATGATTAGATGATGATAACTAATCATTTATAATTAATTGCATTATAAATACGTAAATACAATATATTGTTATTTATTTTCAGTTAACAAACAATTAATAAAAAAATACTTTCAGTTTACAATTAAGAACTTTTACATACTTTTAAAGTACGTTATTTCCATATTTAAAAGTATGTTAAAGTGTACCATATGGGCAACTTACCATTATCTTTCAACCCACCCTTTGTTTGGAGCCAGAAAAATAAGGCTCTGAATAAATAAACAATTGCATAATTATATATTGGTAAGACTTTGCTCCTATCTTTTTGTAAGTAGCTAGTTCCCTTTCAAGGGAACTTCGAACTGCGTCCTTTAGGGGGTGCTATGGGGAACCACTCGTCATGACCCGTGTCTGAAGCATACTTTGAAAAAACACCAACTTGTTGGCCGGCGACAGCCTCTGACGTCATTACCGGCATGACTATAAATCAGCGCCAAGAGAACACATCATCCTCTTCTTCGTCTTCACTGACTGTTTTGTTTTAAGCGTACATCTGAGAAAACGACCACGTTAAGCAATTGTTTTTCTGTTCATCATAGCATCCACTAGCAAGGCGTTTAGACAGAGTGTACATCCATGTCTGCCTTATTTGACACCTGATGACAGCACACACCACACACAGTCTTTGCTTGTCTTGTTTCGGTGAAGAGCACGCGCGAGGTGTCCTTGAGGGGGTGAGCTCCGCTCTCATCTGTCTCTTTTCTTTCTCTACCCCGGGGCTCGAGGCCCTAACAAATAAAAATTGGGTTTATAGCTTAGTACTTTGGCCGTAAGGGATAATTTCATGGAGGGGGCAACTCCCATGGAAATGGTAGAGTTGGTACTTAGTGTTTGCCATGATTCTGGCCTTTCGCCGGCCAACAAGTTAATGTTTTTTCAAAGTATGCTTCAGACACGGGTCACTACAAGGTGTCCCCCATAGCGCCCCCTAGAGGACGCAGTGTCTCGTTCCCTGCTCAGGGAACCATGGTTACATGTGTAACCTGAGACCTTTTTGTTGGTAACTCGTAGTGTAGTAAACATACTTAAAGGCCACCTAATAACTAACATTCTTAATCCAACACTTTTTCCAAATCTGTATGATTTGTATGAATCTCATATGATAAATACGCATAGCTCCAAATCATCTTCTTAATCATAGTTATAATGTAACTCTAATTCTATTTTCTTACTGAAAACACTTGTGAATTGAGCTGTGCTTCATCAATTAAAAGACCACCGGCAGCTGTTTGCGCGAGGTTATACATAAAGGAATGTGTGCGCTTTGAGGGTATTAGACACCGTTCTCATAAAGAACTCTAGTTATTGCCCATCTTGGCACCTTACCCTGCTGACGGCACTCCAAGGATGAACGGCTAAAATCTATCAGTATTATGAAAGACAAAATATTGATCTAGGTAATCATTTTTAAGTTAATTCGTGTCTATTCCCCGGCCAGAGCAATGGCCTGAAATACGACTTCATCCCAGGCCTGCTATATCTAAAAATTACATACAGACTGTCAGAACTTACAAGGTCAGCCTTGAGATACAGGCTAAACTCTGGCAAGCTTGAGTGATCCGGCCACGGTAGCTAACTCGCAACTTCAAGGTTGTAATTAAAATTGCAGGGCAATTCTGTGTGCCGCTCAACGCTCTCCATCATACAGGCTTACAAAAAACTCAGTATCCGCGGTATGAGCTGGCACGAATCCAATAAGACGGCCCTACTGTTTCTCATTTGTGTATATTGGTAAGATGGCGTAACCAATCAAGATATCACATCATCTTAGATGGCCTTGAGTAGTGTGTTATGTTGATTTGTGGCTTTGGGGGAAAGTTGTTTGCATGGGCCAGCAATTAATCTCTATTGAATATGTAACAAAGACGAATCATTGTGAGGCTGCGGGCAGAGAAACCAAGATCTTTCATCATGCTCTTGTCTTGCATCTTAAGAGGTTGCGGCTCTGGTATCTTCATCACTACCGGCGCAAATTATCCTCTTCAGTTCTTCTCTCAAAACTTTGTGATGCTCTGGCTTTGTTCGGTAATACACGGTCTAGACTTTCCATTCACCGTGCTGACCTAGAAAACAGTTGTGAGCAAACTGTGCCTCAACAAAGGCAATTTGTTACGACATAGTCTGTAGACTTTGCAAACTACATATATTTACACACTGGAACAATGTCAGACATGATCATCAGGCCAATCTATCTTCGTTGAGGCAGCTCGCATCAAGGTGCATGGGGTTATTTGATAGAAACGCAGAGTAGTGGTAGTTTGCACAAAAGGGGGAAATTATATATCTTTGAAATGAAAGTAAAAGTGATTTTTGCGAAGTTTGGTCTTTTCTTAACATTGATTTTTAAGAACACTAATGAGTTAAGACCATTAAAGGGATAGTTCAGACAAAAATGAACATTTTTTAAAAACTTTACACAGCCTCAGGTTGTCCAATATGTAGATGAGTTTGGTTCTTCATCAGATTTGGAGAAATGTATCATTACATTACTTGCTCACCAATCCTCTGCAGGGAATGGGTGCCATCAGAATGAGAATCCAAACAGCTGGTAAAAACACCACAATAATGCACACCAGTCCATCAGTTAATGTCTTGTGAAGTGAAAAGCTGCATGTTTGTATGAAACAAATCAATTATTAAGACTTTTTCCAGTGAAAAAGTTGCCTTGTCTGATTAAGGTGAGAAATATGCACAGATCAAGCACTAGTCCATCAATTAACATCTTGTGAAGGGAAAATCTGCATGTTTTTAAGACATTTTAAAATAATTTCTGATCAAAATATAATTGCAATAACATAATGCAGTAATTCTTATCACAATAAGTACATCTTTTTCTGTTATCACACATCAAAATCCACTGACATATTTTGTTTAAAACACTTTCGGACTGTTTTTGCTTGTCTAAGGTACTTGATCTGTGCATATCTCTCCCCTTATTCAGACAAGACAACTATTTCACTGGAACTGTGAATTTGTTGCATACAAACATTCAAAAAAAGCTTTTAACTTCACAAGCGGTTAACCAGGGGTGTAACGGTACGTGTATTCGTACCGAATTCTTTCGGTACAGGGCTTTCGGTATGGTGCACATGTGTACCGAATGACCGAATGCAATATTTGGTATGTGGAACAATAGGTACATTTTCCTGTTTCCAAACGAACATATTAAGTGGCGGAAGTCTCCGCGTTCAGCGCAAATCCCACCCTGCAGCTGATTCGAAGGCCGTTGACACACTGGATGCGTGGTGTACTGCTGCGTGTCAGTTGCTTTACGTTTTCTGTGTCTTACACACCAGAATCGTGCCTGACGCGGCGTTGGTGCGCTGCTGCAGCTGTAGGTGACATAGAGTTAGGCCGCCAACAGACCAGGATCTTGTCTTCATGACAACAATATCTATACTTTATGTTTAGCATAAATATAAAGCCTACTGATAAAGGACACCGTCAACAGTATCAACGGCAAAATAGACTATGTTTGACAGGTGCAATATGCCAGTGTGTCACCAACCAAGGTTTTCAAAAGGCATCACGCGAGTGTGAAAATCACTACAACTAGAAAAAAAAAAAAAAAAAAACGATTGTAATTCAAACGCAGCTCCCGTTGGCATCTAAACAGACCTTTGCTCTTAATTCCGATCGGGCCAACACTACAACGAAATCTGAACAGATCTAAAAACTGAAACTGTTGATGCTGCACTTTACACTTTGGAAAAGTTATATTTTTTAAATATGAGCAGGCCTACAAGCTGGGATTGGTAATGCTGCACTGTAATCCTAGTTATTTATTTATATTTTTCATTATATTTTATTATATGATATTGGTTTGAGTTATTGAGTTTGGTTATTTTATTAAAAAGTATAAAAAAGTGTAAACAAATTGTAAAAAAAAAGTGTATAGTTATAAACAACCTGCAGTTTAATGTTTGCGTTTCTTTCCCTTACTGTACCGAAAATGAACCGAACTGTGACTTTAAAACCGAGGTACGTATCGAACCATGATTTTTGCATACCGTTACACCCCTAATGTTAACTGGTGGACTGGAGTGGATTACTGTGATGTTTTCATCAGCTGTTTGGACTCCATTATTCACAATTATAGTCATGCTATCGTTAAAGAGCCAGTAAGATGAAAATTCTAAGCTTCCTATCACTGTTTATAAGTCCTGTACAATAGGTTTAAATGTAAAAAAAACATTGTCATTTTGTCAAAATATCATTTTAAAATTAACTCAATTCTCAGAGATCCCCAAATGGTTTGCGCGAAGCTGTTCAAAAGATTCAGTTTCCTTAAACCCCACCTTTCGGTAGCATACTGTGTTCTGATTGGTCAACAGACATAGTTTTGATTGGTTGTTCCGCACACAACGTCATAGTAAACAATGCGTTAGCATCTTTTTGGGGTGAATTATGTCTTATTCCTCTCATCGTGAAGCAAACAGTAAAATAAAAAACTTGAACAGTCTCGCTGCTTTTTCTTCTGTGTGAGCATATTCAAGCCGCGCGCTTCAGTTTGAATATGAATAGCGCGTTCAGCACGGGGGCGTGGTCACATTAGATATAACGAAGGGAGACGTGAAAAACAGACATCGCCTTGTTTTCATATTGATTACTTTATCACAGAATATCTGTTAGCAGCACTTGTTACACTTCATTTTAATGATGTGTTTGTAAATGAAGATCAGTGCAGAGAAAGGCTGCAGACAGCACACATACTGATAAGACGCTCGGGAGAAAACAGACACATAACTTCATAATCATACTTCGCGTTGTGATTCGGAGATGCATTTTGGTCTAAATAAAGTTGGTAATGAACCCTCTTTTATGGCCAAACGCTTTGAAAATCCCACCTTGTACTTACCGAGATTAGAAAAGCAGTCATCAGTGAAATGTTGTGAACACAACAAAAGGGATTTGTTGAACTGCTCTGTCATTGTGGTAAAAATGAATTTTAGCCATTGTTTCTTCTGATCTTCATTCTTTGGCAGTGAAATAAAACAAACTTGCCTTTACAATTAAAAACACACGGTCTCCTCGACATGATGCTATCACACCAACCAGAGCGTCTGTGTGGGGGGGTGGGGCAGGTCAGAGTTCCGTTTCTCTCAAGACGGTAGGCGGAGATTATTATGCAAAGTGTTCCTAGTGACGTACATAGAGATGGGCAAAAGATTTGAAATCTATAACGAATCGTTTCAGCGATTCAGAGTCGACTCCTTACTTTAGAAGCCAATAACTTTATAAATCGTGTACTTTTTGGTTTAATTACTTTGCACATTGTTTACACTGATGGACAGCTACATCATACACTGTAATACAGGTAATTTTTGATTTCCCATCTGTGTGGCTCTTTAAAGGAAAACAGACATTGAATTGAATTTTATCCTTACAGTCCTGATGTACTGACTAATATACTTATCTTTATGTTGTTTTTGCCATTACCAAGTTTACAGGAGCCAAATGAATATACAAACACCATGCAAATAAATAAACAAAAGTCATTCAACTTAAACAAGAGTCTGCAATTTCTAATGTTATAAATTATCATGGCTTTTGGCAATGCAACAAATTTAGCAGAAATCAAGATCAATCAAATGAGTAACAATGCAAGCGTTGCTATTTACTCCTGTTATTCAGAAGTGTCTGTGTTACTTTGAAAGATCAACAATGTAGAGGAGACCACTGAAAAGATGATGAAATGTCCAATTTGCACACACAAATTTGATGTAGCCTGTTTCTCTTATGTAGCTGGCAAATGGATGGATGTCTTTATGGTGGAAAAGCTTTGTATATCATTCCGATTTCCAAAATCCATGACATTTTCTACATTCTCCATGAGTTATGTGACAAACACCCAATACTATCTCAGCTATTCAACTGGGAGTCAGAACAGATAATGAACTGTAACAAAAAGCCATATTTGTTTGATAAAACAAGAGCTAATTTTGCCTCTAGGAAAGACAGATAACAAGACTGCACACCCCGTCACCCAAGTTCGTCAAAATTTCTAAAGCTCGCTTATAAGAATGGCAGGCATGTCATTGCAAGAAACCATTATCTTAAATTGCACTCTTTCTGTCTTGCATCTTAAGCCAGTGGAAAAATAATAAAAAGTCTCACTTCTGGGAATCTCACCTGACAAAAATGTCAATTACTAGAGCCTATTATATTCTAGGGAAATCAAAAATACACGTACTTTGATACTAAGTTGATGGTATATTTTAAAAATGCCACATAAGTGCTATAAATATTACAATTGAAAGTCACATAAAAACTAACATTTAGAACCAAACCAATTCTAATCAGTATTTTGGATTTGGCTCTCTGATAAAGCATCCCTCAGAGAGCCACTGTTTGTTTAGCAGATAGCGAGGGAAACGCGCATTAATATTTCACCTGCATCCCTGAAATTCCTCCGGTGACAGTTGTAAAATCTCCCTGGATCCCATCCGTGAGCAAGCTTTCAGTCAGCGAATCAACAAGGCTCACTTTGCTGCTGCTGCAATCCCTCAATAAAAGCATGTTTATATCATATGTCCACTTCACATTGCTTTTGTCTTTGGTTTCTTAGGCATTTTAGGACACTCTCATATTCTCCTCCGACATAAATGCAGCTCTTTTCACTGGCAGTTCTCAATGTTGTTAAATGGAATCCACTCTAAACTGTCCTCTACGTTTCTAAAGCTTTAATCTATGTTTCATTCTCAAAAGGTTTCTTCAATGTCTTGCTACTAGGGATCGATATCGTGATATCGCAATAGCAAAAATGTCTCAATATTATCGTGGTCACATGACGATATGAAACCATAGGTTCTCCAGGCAAAAAGTGTTTTATATGAAAATATTGCTGGATTTTTCTCAGTATAGTGGACTTCATTAGGAGCAAAAAATAAAAATAAATAAACAGTAGCGTGGAGGTGCCAATGTGCTCACTTGCTCTTAAAATACATATAATTCATCTTTTGAATCTGTAAAGACTCACAATACTCACAATAACAACAAAAAATTGTGTTTTTGTAAAATAATGAAAGCAAAAAGGATGCACCTTCAGCCGTCTCGGTCTCTGTGAACTTGACCACAAAACTCTGTGTATATATTTGCATTACAGTCACAGAAAAAAAAAATAATAAATAAAAATACAATTTTATATATATATATATATATATATATATATATATATATATATATATATATATATAGAGAGAGAGAGAGAGAGAGAGAGAGAGAGAGAGAGAGAGAGAGAGAGAGAATATATAGAGATCAAAATGTCTTCTTTGAAATGAACCAATTCAAATAGGAAACAAATATTGTCAGATTCTATAATCCTTAACATGCTCATAGGCACATCACTACTGCAGAAATGATGAATTAGTGTCGCCAACTTCATCTCTTAAAACAAAAATGCACTAGTTTATCAATTAATTATTAAAATGTTAAATGTAACCTTACTGTTTTCCCCTGACACATTCATAATCATTACTTCTGCCGATGTGCCGTGGCAAACTTATAAGGTGTGCATATTAGGCTATGAAGGCAATTAAAGGCTCTGTATATGATTTAAATGGTTTATTAATAAACATGCGATTAGTTGACTACTGCTTATAATGAACAAATACTAGCTGACCAGAACAATCTTTAGTAAAAGGACAGCCCTCATAAATGACCAGGAAATATTTATTCTGGAAGTGAACTAATCCTTTAACATCCAGGGTCTGTATAGTCAAAAAGGTTATTTAGATTTAATTAAATATTATTTACACTGAGGGGAAAAAAAAAGGGGAAAGCTGTTCACAGAAAGATTATTTTGGTAACCAAAAATGGTTCTTCTATAGCATCATTAAAGGTTATTCTACAGCATCATTAAAGATTCTTAACTCTTTCCCCACCAGCGTTTTAGAAAATGTTGCCAGCCACCGCCAGCGTTTTTGGTGATTTTTTTATACTAAAATGTCACGGCCCTCAGAATATTTTTTGGGATGAATATCTGAACATGCAATACGTCAAAATAAAGAACATACCCTCTACTTTTAAACAACAACAAAAACAAAAATTGTTTTATTCTAGCTTCAAGCTTTTTTTTTTAATCAACATTTGAATGTAGGTAAGTTTAATAATAATAATAATAATAAAATATATACATATTTTTAACAAAAAGATGATAATATTTTTTAATCAAATATTACATTTGGATCATATTCATATTGCTATGAAAGATTGCTAGTTTCTTGGTCGTCCTCGCCTGTGCTTTTGATCGAGTGATTCTAAACTCAGCAGAGGCATAATAGCACCAACAATCATATAACAGTCAAAAAATTGAAATCCAGAAAAAAATCCATGTTTGATTGGGAAGCATTGTCACATGAATAACAGAAAATTCCATGTTTTGCGGGGAAAGAGTTAACGGAACCATCAATATAAACAAAGAATATTGGTCTATAAGAGTCTGTAACCTTTCCATTTCCCCAAAAGATTTTTTAAAGAAAATTTGCATCCGATTCCAAAAATGTTCTCCATACCAAGAAAAAAATGGTTCCTTTAAAGGTGCCATATGCAGAAATTGAGGTAAAAATATCCATAACATGACCTACACGCATCAAAAGAATGAGAAGAAATAAAGGCGATGATGTCATTAAAAAAATGTCAAGTTATAGTGCTGCAGAGATATCAACCTTAATTAGCATTAGCATTACTAGCCCCGGCCCGGCAGGTGTTGTAATACCAGTTTCGGCCGTGGGAGGCGGTATGCGGACAACATAACCACCAGCCAACCTGCAACGAATACACGAATAACTCGCAGGGCGTACCTGAACCTGATGTCAATCGTGTGGAAAGTACAGCCCACTACTTTCAGTTCAGAGAAGAGAGCGGAATGATCGCTGAAGCCCTTGGCAAAAGACCAACACCCGCTACAGGGAAACAACCGCGCTCTGAATCACAAATCAAATCCGATAAGAATACCAGAGTAAACATCTGCACTGCTTTTAATCGCTGGAGACAACTGATGGACCTGAAAGAAATGAGGTTTGACTCCGAACTTGCAATTAGATGCTGTTAGTATTTCGCTAGAAGTTTGTTTTATATGTTTGTGTATTTGTTTTCGGGAAGTTATAACATAGAAATGTATCGAAGGCTGTTCGATAAACGTGCTAATGTTAGCGATGGCTAACCGTAGCTGCGTTTGATAATTAGCTAGCTATAACTTAACGTTACCCATTTTATTATATAGGGCTGTGCATGTCTTTACTCATGTACATTTCATCAGTAAAGATGCTCCTGTAATTAGGAGTATATCTCCAGTACGTGTGTTCAGATCAGGATTGCCAGGTTTTCACAACAAATTCTGCCCAGTTGCTTCTCAAAACTAGCCCAATCTCGCTTCCAGAAGGTTCCCCGATAAAACATTGCTTCCCGGGTTTAAAATATAGTTTTTTTAGCAGGGTTGCCTTGGTATAATTCGCATTTTAGGGGCTAAATATCACGTTATTTGTATTGGGGTCGTTGTGACCAGCGGACATGAAAAACAACCACCACAGACTTGGCAACACTGGTTGGCATTTACTACAAGGAGCCGTAATTCACTGACAATCTACACAACATCGATGTTAAAATCGCAGGCGATTCTTTGTCGATTTTGAAAGCGATTTTGTGTTAGTTGTCGGTAGACTAAGGCTCTGTGCAGTTACTGCCGCTCCACCTGAAGCAGTGTTGCCAAGTCTGCGGTTGTTTTTCATGTCCGCGGTTTGAAGCAATCCCCATACCAATAACGTGATATTTAGCCCCTAAAATGCTAATTTTACCAGGGAAACCCTTCCCAAAAATTTATATTTTAACCCCGGGAAGCAATTTTTATCGGGAAACCTCCCGGAAACGCGATTGGGCTAGTTTTGGACTAGTTTTAAGAAGCAACTGGGCAGGGTTTGTTGTGAAAACCTGGCAACCCTGATCTGAATGCACATGCTGGAAATATACTTCTAATTACAGGAGCGTCTTTACTGATGAGAGGTGCATGAAAATCGCATTCGATTTTTTGCACAGCCCTATGTATCATAACTAACCTGCTCTGTCTAGTCTGTTGGTCTCCGTGTCCTCTTTGCTTCGTGGTTTTTCTGTGCGTGAAAAAATTGATGTGTGGCGTGAAAGCGTGTGAAAAGAGTCAACTGCGTTTGTCTCACGGTGAATGCTTGAGAGTTGGCACATTAGTTCCCAAGCAGAATAAAGGACAGGTTGATTATTGCTGTTTAGCGTTTGTATTAATCTATGATGTGTCCCTGTTTGCCTACAGGGACATAAAAAAATAAATTAAAAGTGATACGTGGACCAAGGTGTCTGAGATTGTTCATTTTAAGTAAAGGATCCTAATATTTCGTCCACAACAATATTTAATGAGGTTATAACTCCTTGTGGTTAGTCTGCACGAGATCAACAAGCTTGTTTGCTTTGCGGCCGCTTTAAATACAAAATAAGCATTCGATCTACGTTAGAGCATCTGAGCGCTCACAAATCTTTCTGCAGCGTCGTGAGCAGAGCGGCAAGAGCGATTTTTGACGCTCTAGACGCCGGCGGTGTGAACGCACAGTTAGGCTTCAGCTATGGCTGTAGTGTTGTTGTGAAAGTAGGGGCGGAGCATAGAGACTATGCCGTTTCTCGTTTGTTACTCTAGAGTAGACCAATTCACTTTATTGAGGCATACTGCCCCCATCTGGTATGGAATGTGGAGTATGACTTGATTTTTTTTGCCAAACATTACAGATGGCACCTTTAAGAACTGTTCACTGAAAGGTTAGTTGGGGAAACCAAAATGGTTCTTTTATGACAATCCTGTGAAAACAATACCCTTTATTTTTGTAGAGTGTTGAAAGACATCGGCAGATATAACAACAATCGTGTTTGCATGTTACATGCTGCTTATGATTTTTTTACCTAAACGAATTTCATTGACTAATCACCAGTGTCAACGCAGCCTCGTGTATAGAAGATCAAAAAGAGAGCCGTAAGGAAGGAAGTGTTTTGTTGGTGCAGATGAAAGCCAACTGTGCTCTAGTTATTATTCTGTCATGCCAGGCTACGCCGTTTGTGCCCTTTCGACTGACATGTTTGTTATTTGAGCTCTGAGTGACGGGGAAGGGGTTGGACAGTGCTCTGGATTGCAAGTCTGAAGACTGGATGAACTGACGTAGGCAGTGATTTGTGTCATTCTCCCACTGTGCACTTCTTCGATCAGTTTGCAGTTGGTTTCTGAACCCCTCCGGCTCAGTCGCGGTAAGATTGTAACTACTAATCAGTCCCAACATGACCCTCACTGCCTCAAACATTTGCCATTTTTTGTAATTCATCTCTGACAGTGTACAGGCCTTGGCTTTTTAAAGTCTAAGTAGATTGTAGGGACCATTGCTGCCAATTTGGGTTAAGTAAGTCATTTTCAAACTTACAGTTTGACAAACTGACCGAAAATGGAGGGATCCATCCACTCCTCCCAACTGGTGTTACTTACTTTAAGCGCAATAAAATGGATGTGCAAAAGTACTAATCATGAAATATGGCTTTAATTACATTTTCATATTGCTGCTAGCTGAACGTGAATTATATCTGGGTTGTAATAAAGTGAGCATTGGATCATACACACATTATGCTTTATGCGTTTTGGAAAGATATATTTAATTTCAAATGCTCAAATTAAGATGCTAAAAAGTGATAATCTTAAAAGTCAAGGTCAGAAATTCCATGAAGAACATCCAGGGATTTTTTTATTCTTCATCCAACAAAATAGTATATATAATAAAAAAAATAAAATAAATAAAAAAGTTACTTAGATTATTAAAATAAAAGTGTTACTTCAAATGTGCCATTTATTGGGAGAAAAGCTATATAAATAAATAAATCAAATAAAATGTAAAAAAGAAACATGAATAATGTATATAAAAATCACTGGACAATTTTGAATTATAGTGATTTTTTCACAGTTAAAGGGAACTTTACCTCAATTACATGTTTAAAATCACGGTTATGCTGAAATGTAATTTTTAATTGTATAAAATATTAAGCCTGTTAGAACAAAATATACTATGTAAAATTATTTCATCATGTCTCCTTGACAAATAGCGGGATAAATTATTTTTATAGGTTAAGCAAAAATAAATAAATATATAAATAAAATAAATGTGTAGTGCTGGAAAAATCTACTTTTAACTTTATTTTACTCAAGATGCTCTTTGATAATAAATCTTATTTCCAAATTTACCAGTTTAAAAGTGTTTCGATATTTTACTGGGAAACAAGACAAAAATGCTGATTAGAAAATGATTTTTTTGCAGTGATCTCATCAAGGGCAACATTCCAAGCACATCCTGGCACTGAGCAGCAGCTGACATTCACCTCTGCATCCCTTTCATGCCATTCTCCCCTGACGCTGAGCTACTGGAAGCACTCCAGTTTTATTCTCTGCTCCGTCCTCAGGACCTGTGACTCAGACACCATCTCCAAGGTCGGCCGGCTGCTGCTGTAAATCTCTCTTAACAATACAGCTGGTCTAGAGAACAGCACGCATCATAATCTCGGGTCATGGGCTTCCTGGGACGATCACAAAAATAATCAAGAACATTCGTCAGAGGATACATCCAAACCTGATAATTTCCAGTTTCAAGAATCAACCGGACGGTGTAGTGTCGAAAAGGAATATTAAATGAATGTTAAAATAAAAATGCTTAGAGAATTTATTCGGTAATGACTAGTTTCTTTAGACATAAATGATAATTTATATTTATAATTTGCATTGCTTATAAGCCCGGAGCGAATTTTCTACAGCACTTTTTTATTCATTTATTTCTTTATTTGTAAAAAAATTGATATGCTGCATAGAACATGCTGCACTGAGAGAGCGAAAAAAAAAATGTTTTTAATCAGAAAGTTCTAGAAAATAGCATGATAATAATAATAAGAAACATTAAGTAACAAACTGTTAACAAGAAATTGTTTTTTTGGTTACTATATTCAGTTCTTCCATTGTTTTGTTGTTATTGTTGAAATTAAAACTCATAATATTTGTGAAATTTTGTGAACCATCACAAGGAATAATTCATGTCCTTACAACACATTAACGTCAGTCTGGTCTGATCAAATGTTGTAATAATTCATACAAGATCAGTAACTTAATGGAGTTATAGACTGACAGCTGATACTAATATGAACAATCCTAAGTATGAGCAATAATATCTTAGCAAGTACCATTAATTATGTTACTTGCTAAGATATAATTAATTTTATTGATACAAGATTACCAGATATACTGTACTGTTTTTAAATCAAATTGCTACACAGCCTATGCGCACCTTCAATTTCATGCTCCAAATCTCAGAATGAGTCACTGATATCTCATTCATTTTCAGCCCACAGTGACAGTTTTTCTGCAATGTGTGCTCCGCCCCATCCCGTTTGAATTACCCAATTACATTTCATTTGGCAATCTCTTTGAAATTCACACAAAAACATTCCCGTGCATGTTTTCAGACATCTGTGTTAAGCTATCTGACATGGCTCAGTGCTTTTCAAAAGCGTGAGTGACTGTGTTTGGGTCTCTCTGGATTGATCTGCTTAATGTTTTATTTTGTGTTTTGTCACTCTTGTTGCTTCAGCACAATAAAACAAAAAGGCATAGACTAAACACGGCTTTCACCGGGACAAAGCACAGCTTTGAAGTGGAGTAGAAATATGGCTTTTAAGTTGAGAAGGAACCCCTCTTTGAACCTACCTCACACGTTTGCTCCCTCAGGAGCTTGGTGGCTTATTTACTTTGTTTACGCTGGGTTCACTCCCCAACTTTTGCCTTCACTTTCAATTTTTAATGCTATAGGTGTTTCTCCTCAAGAGTGATGCAACTGCCTGTTCACACAGGATGCATAATTGAAATGCCCATTGTGTCAAAAAATGCAGATGACAAAAACACACAACCAACAAAGGAAGACTGGGAATGTGGTAAAGCATATCCATAACCAGAACTGTGATGCAAAAGATTTAGAGGCTAATGCTGCATTTCCACCGCAGGAACTTTACCCAGGAACTAGGGACTTTGGCCTGGTACTGGTGTTTCCATCACAGGAACCAGGATCGAAAATAAAGTTCCGGTTAAAAAAAATGCCCCTCAGAAAGTCCCTGCTGGCGAGGCGGAACTTTCGGGGGCAGGACTTGGGCGCTAAAACATCCTGATTGGTTGAGTTCACGCAGCATTGGTTGAGTTCAACCACCATTTTATTAATGTTATTGTGTCATGAAATGTAATTGTAAAAGTATTTCAGGCGAGAATGTAGTTGTTTAAAACTCAAATCTGGGGTTTATTTATAAAGACAGCTCCTATTTAAAAATGTGTTTTGCCGATCTCCGAGACGGTGAGCTCCACGCGATCAGCGGGAGCTCAGTCCTCATGTATCTGCCGAGAGCAGCCTCACATCGGCTAGACCTTCTGATGTGTGCTGCTGGCTCTGATGTCTCTTTAGTGGTTAAACATAAGATAAAGTTAGTTTTGGGTAAATCTAACAGCTAATCTTTGATCTGTATTCAATTTATCTATATGTTAAAATTAGAAAAAAAAGGCTGCATTAGAGTGTGTACGATTCATATATGAATTTAAAAGTCTGTTAAAGGTGCATATTGTGTTAATGGTTGGTTGTAATTAGGAATTGTATTATTTTTCTTTCTTCTTCTTTAAAGGTTATCAACCTAATTTGAAAACTAGAGCTTTCTGCTAAAGGAATGATTGTTTCAAGACTAATCTAACTGCAAACAAAATTCATCTGTCATGATATGAATGAAATCAACAGATTGCAAATCAAGATTGTAACAACTTTATTGAAAGTAAAAGCCATTTTTGAGATGATTCCTGTGTCCGTGGTTGACTAAGCCCCTTGTCAAGTTAGAGGCAAAGCTGATGTATGAAATCCATGAAGTAACTTGACACTGAACTATTTACATTTCTGCTGTTGTTATTATTTTTAAATGAAAAACAAAAAGAGGCAGTGGTATTTGATATCCTATTTTGTTTAATGTAAATATACAGTGAGGAAAAGTAGCCAAGGCGAGCTGACTGATGTTATCAAGTACACTGCTGTTTGCAGATTTACCGGACTACTGAGGATGCAAGTCCAAAATCAGCGTACTTTTGTTTTGAGAAACGTGAGCAGATCTACGTCACCAGTCTATTTGCCTAATCTTCACTGTACTTTAGACCGCGGTGGAAATGCAGAAAGCAACAGGTCTGGGGGGGAAAAAAAAGTTCCTGGGGAAAAAGTCCCTGGTACAAATGTTCTGAGTAATTCCGGTGGAGACGCGGCATAAGTTCTGTTTTGTTTGCTTGTGCTGCAAAAATGAGCAGGGAATTTAAGAGCAAGCAAAAGGCCAACCGGTTGCATCAGCAGTGAAATGAATGGCCAAAAAGGTAAGGCCTAATCCTACTCCTACTTCTTCCCTTGCAGCAGATGAGATGGGCGTACAGTATGTTATAGCACTCAATTAATATTCATGAGACCAGCTGATAAGGTTTAAAATGGGTCTCCTCCATTCTTCCCTTTAAAAAAAAAATTATGTACACCAACGCACCTTTATAAAAAAGTAGCACACTTTAAAATACTTAAGAGTATTTATTACATAACACACTATGTATGTGTAAAATATATTAACTTTAAATGAAATATCAAATAATACACGTATATATATATATATATATATATATATATATATATATATATATATATATATATATATATATATATATATATATATGAGTTAACATGTTAATCAAATGCTTTGCAGTACATGTGCTTTAGTATGTTAGTCGACACATCGAAATATGTGTACTTCATTAAATTATAAGAAAATATTATTAAAAATATTTAAAATGTACTTTAAGTAATAGATTTAGTTTGCCTATATTACAAATTGCACTTTGTAATATAAACATTTTATAAGTGTCTTTTTTATTTCATTTCTATAATTGATAAATTTTACATTATCTAAAATACTATTTTTAAAAACACCTTTTTAGGTTCAAAGTACACACAAGTGCACGTGCAAAGTCATGTTTAGCTTTGGATTTTTGGGGGGGATTTTTAATTTAGCAGGGTAGATTTGTATAAAAAAAATATTTGAAGTTCAAGAAATACCTCTAGCACCATATATCTTTTATTTTTTTTATTAAAACTGTAACACTGAAAAATTTAAGTCTTTGCTATTTCAATCTTTGAGGACCCCTGGCCTGCTGTACTGGGCATTTCTGCAGAAATCAAAGCTGGAAATATAGAAACTGTCAGTAACTTTGCAACCGCTGACAGATGCCAAAAAACTTCTTCGAAATCTCATCCATCAATGAACGTATGAAGAAAAGACCATCAGCACATCTGACACACACGGTTCCCAACCATCCCGTCAGCACCAAACCAAAAGACAGCTGTGGGTCAAACTTCTGACCTTTCGTACTTCTCCCATAGAGCCGTTTGGTGACATTTTTCTTGCAATCCAAGCAACAAACCATACTGATGTATATAAAAATGGTATCAATCTGGAATAGGGTCTCAAAACAAACAGGGGAATTTTTTCTACAACATTTTGCATTTTGCAGACCAACTTACTTCCCCAAAGTGACATATTTCCAAATAAAATTGGATTTTAACAGAAAACAGGTATGGTAGGCCCTGATATATCAATCAGGAATTGGTTGTAATTGTAAAAAAATGGGCAGATGATTGAAAGGTAGGGCTCTAGAGATAGAGTAAGTTGAAAAATCTTCACTAGTGAACTGTTTACAATAACAGGAACCCGCATTAAAGTAAATTTGATCCATTTAAATGTTGATCTCAAAGTGCTACATGTGTCATTTTTCTTCCAAGTTTTAACCGAAAGCGAAGTCAATAAACATCCAAACACCCCATTCCTGCTAAACCAAAGGCTTGTCTGAACACAACAAACCTCAGGAAAGTAAAAGCTGGACATATGTTCTTAGCCTGCTTAATCTTGCCTTTGTGAGGCAAGACCTCAAGCAGTCTTTCAAGCAGCTCACCCACCCTCGAGCACTTTAAATTAATATTCTACCGGCCATATTTCCATTTGTTAGGGCACAAAATCTCTGACTACCCACACAGCTTGAGGGACTCCGGGGAGAGCTGGAAAGGTCAAATCCCATACGTGAGAAGCAGCAGTGAACACTTCACAATGAAAAAAAAAAAAAAAAGTCTACTAGACTGCTAAGAACTAATAATAGCAAATATATATTCCATTGTTGATACTGCAGCTTAAAAACCGAAAAAAAAAATAACCCTCTACCAATCCATGCATAAAAAGAGCTTGTTTTTAGAGCAAACCTAAACCCTAAACACTGCAAAAATCTTTTTAATCAGAATTTTGTGCCATTTTCCAGTATAAACATCAAATAATATATTTTGAATTAAGTTTACAGTATGTCAACAATTAACAGTGCAGTGCATTTGAACAGAACTACACTTAATATTGTTTTAAAGCCATTTAGATAATTTGTAATGGGAAAATGGGGATTAGGAGAAAGCATTTTTTGCAATGCACAACCCTTTCAAGCCTTGCATTTTAGCAGCACTTTTGTTACTTTTAATATGCCATTACGATTACGGCTTTAGAGCAATAAATATCGCCTTGAAAGGCACTGTTTCTTCCCGTCTCCCAGCATGCACCCTGACATCAGTGCCATTAGGAGCTCATAGATCTGTCCTTAAGAACGTCTGACAGGCTAATCTATTTTACAGCCTCTTTTACAGGTCTTTTCGAAGGGAATCCAACTGAGGAATCCACATTGCTTGATGAAGTGAAAGTTTAGAGACAAGAGCATTGCAAGTAAGAGAGGCACTTCGGCCATCCATTACCCAGTAATGGACTGAGAGAAAAGTGAGAACTGCTCTCTAATGGATGGAGGGGGCTGGTTTCCTGTTGGAGTACATCCATAAATTGAAGTGATTGGCTGTTGATGTCCTAGAGACAGAGGGTCAATTTATACATATTCAGATCAACCATCTATCAACACTTGCATCACTTTACAACTATGAAGACAGTTACAGTAAAGAATTTAAGAATGCATTTGAGCTTGAATTTAAAATGACACAAATTAAAAATAAATCATATTTAATTTCATAATGCTAATGCTCTGTCATGGCTTGGTGCTTGTTTTTCCCCCAAGGAGCATGTGCTCCAATGCTATTTTTATTTTTATTTATTATTATTATTTTTAATAAGTAATAAAAATTGTAGGGGAAAAATGCTAATAAATCAATGTGTTTTACCCTAATAAAGTAACTAAATGAGACATTTAGAAGCAAAATGGTTTTATTTATTGCATGACATTTTTAAACAATTCTGCGTTGAACTGTACAAACTGTATCATATAATGTGAATATAGGGCAAAAAATATTCAAATAACTATTATATATGCAAATGAATCACTCACACCGTAAAGCCCTGATTTGTCTTTGTGTGAATAATTTATAAAAATTAACATTTTGTATTATTTATTAAATTTGTAGTTTTGAGTGAACTACCCCTTTAATAATTCAATAAATTACTGATGAATACATTCATGTTTCACCCTATATACTACCATACAAGTTTGACTATATCACATTATAGAAGTGTGTTCTTTATTTTTAAGTATATACTGTGTTCTAATAAGTGGTATAATTATTTGCATACTGTATGCACTACATGATATTTGCATGCTGTTTACACAAATCCCATCAATTTTGTATGAACTGTCAATGAACATAAGCGCAGTGCAGTGAAAGAGCGTTTCGTTTCCTGACATTTTTTTCATTTCACAATCCAAAAAAATAAAAAATACACATGAACCAATGATATTGCATTAGTGATGGAACAAACAACTTTGCATCTGTTTTTAACAATTTGTATTTGAAAAACAAGAACAGCCATTTAAAAAAATAAAATAAAAATCTACAATAAAACATGCATTGCATTAATGCGTTGCATTAACATTGCGCACAACATCTCGACTCGCTAAACTTGGGGAAGGCTTGATCTCATGGGATTGTTGCCTTGTAAGCTAGCATAGAATGCTAAAAGGAAATGTGGTCTCTTTTGCTGCTTCTGAATTATTCAGAGCTAATCTGTTTTGGACTGCGCCATTACTCTACAACGCTATTAATACTCAACTGAAACAACATGCTTTCAGTAAAAAGCTTCAAATGGAGCTAAATCACTTGGTTTTCCCAAGTCAGAAAGCAGACAGAGGATTTTAGAATGGAAAAGACTTCGGTCAAAATGATTTTCAACACTGAACGCTGAGTAACAATTTTGTAACACCAATGCTCTTTAGTCATGGAAGCAAAGAAAAACATGTTTTAAAAATACTTATAAAAATATAAGAGTTTTAGGCTCAAATTGGATTTCAAAAGACTGGCTCTTGACAAAAATAAAAGGTCTGTATACAAGAAGAAAATATAAACTGCTTATAATTGAACTCTCATCAACTAATGTATCTGTGGATTAAAAGCAGACTGTGGAGGGAAAAAAAGGCAACTGGATACTGGGGAAACTCCCGTGGCACATTGCTCATATTTTAAAAATTCAGTTTGAGGAAGCCAGCGAGACTGAAGCTTGACTTCGGGACTCAGCTTGTGGTGTTAATGTAGGATTTGCGGTTTCTCTGTTCCAGCAGTGTATCTGGGTTTTAAAGTCGTGGAGATCAGCCTGGGCTGTACTGTGTAACCTGTCATTTAAAGCACTTCCCCAGGCCACAGGTATTCCAGTATGCTGTGCAGTGTTCCTGAATACATTTGCAACTTCAATGAAAAGCACCTGAGTAAAATGAGTTACGCCTCTTTAAACCCATGCCGGGTGGCTTGTTTTCGATGTACGGCTCGTAGTTTAATGTTCAAAGGGATGGAAGTGGATTGCAGCTGTTTTGCTGTCATGAAGATTTATCGTAAACAAACTATGTTGCATAATAAAGTCATGAGTTGATGATTAACACATTGACAATTCATGGAATAAATGTGGAGTATAACTGTGTTTCCATTACCTTTCAGATTAAACCAATTGAAAATATGCCCAATGGAAACATGCCAGTTTTAGTCACATAACTTCAGTTAATTGAAACAACGTCTTTTCGCAATAGTATTTTTTTAGACATTTATAAAATACAAAACCAGCTGGCTATGGGATGTTTTATATATTCTGCTTTTATTGCAAAATATGCATGTATATAAATCTTTAATCAGTTTGAGAGCAAAGGGAGCTGCTACTCACTGATTGGTGGATATTTATTAGCAGAATCATGGGTAAAGTATTTTTTCCACCAGGAATTCCACTGTTAAACATGCTTGTTAAAAATAATTTGGAATAATGTTGGCTGAGGGCTTCAACAGAAGCATATGCCATCAGCGAACAACATTGTAGTGCACAGTAGGTCTGCCTTCTTTAAATAATAATAATAATAATAATTAAATAAATAATCAGTTCCCCTGTGGAGAAAATTAATGGGATTTTTACTTCTAAAGCCTGACTTCTGCACTTAATTGTTTTCACAGATTTTTTTCATGATTGTATTTCCTTTTTACACAATACACATGCAAATCTACCTTTGAGTATCTTAGGGGAGCCAATCCTAACATGCTGCCTACGTAAAGAGCTTAGTAGGTTTTGGAACAGAACTGCAGATGTTCTGCACCAAAAATCTTGATGCATAGATCTCATTACCATGATATAAAATGACTCATACCACGATATAAGATTTTGCTCATATTGCAAACCCCTATAGTGATGGCTCACTAATGTGAAAGAACAGTAGGATGGTAATTTACAAGCTACGATTGGCAAAAAACCTCACTGCACAAACTCTGACCTGCGTCTTGTCTGCAGGTCAATTGCATTGTAATGCAACGTTACTCATTAATCAACCGTTCAGTTTGCAGCCATCAAACAAGCCCTTAACCGAACACCTATTGATCACTGTGCTCGTGTGACAATTTCGGCAAAAGTTGAGTCGCATGTCATTACTCCATCACTATTTGAGGCTCTGCTTTCTTTTTCAAAGATAGAATGGGGGTAAAAAATATCAGTTCGTTCCCAGAGGATCCTTCTCTCTTTTTCCGCCATTTCAGCTTCCAGTGCACTGGCTCACAAAATAGGGCATAGTGGCACAGAATTCCCTGCATGTACGATTTGTGGGCCACTGGTGCTGATGGTGAAGGGTAGAGTTCTGGAAGGGGGATGAATAATGTATTGGCAAAAGGCTTCGCTGTGTGAAAAGCTCTCGTTGATATGTTGGCGCTGTGTTCACTGCCTGAGAAGAACAGGGGGAGAGACATCTTAATAACAGCTTTCCCCATTCAACTCAAGACTACAGGGCACTAAATTGTTACCTGAGTCCAAGCCGAGTCTAAGTGACTGACTAGCTAATAGCCATCTGCCTCTACTATCCTATGATCCAGTGCTATTATGAGACTTAAGCCTGAAATCAACCAAGCGATTACAACCCAGAAACGAAGGGCAACTGTCTATAGATGCACTGAGGAACAGCGAGGTCTTTCCAGGGTCTAATTCACAGCAGTGCACTTTCATGTCCTAGTTTGCAACTCTCGGTGGTTCGTGGGAGATTGAGAGGAACCAAACCTACCACTTTCCAGGGAGAATTTAAGGCAAGACAACTGTGAAATTAAAGTGACGACCACTTCCACTGGGGTTGACACTAATAGTTGAATTGATTCATTCCAAGCAGGGAACTTTTTCAATCTTGGTCCACTTAGTCCATCTCTTAAATGTAATCCAGGATAGTGACATCCACACTAATGAGTTCCCAAGTTAATTATTAAGCCAAATATCAACAAATATAGATCACATTTCACGAAGACATATCTGCAGGCAAAGAATAAAACTTGTCATTTAGCAACAATTAAGATTCAAAGAACTGGAGGCCAGAAGCATTTATCACCAGGTGTTCAGGTTTTCCAAGATCCTGCGGCTGCAGAGAAGAAAAAGTTAAGAAACTAGGATGTTTTTTCTGACATCTGAGATCCACAAAATATTACTCCAGTATACTCCAGGGATAGAAGACATGTCAGAGCTGCCTACGTTGACAGTGGTTTGGTATAACGATATATTTCAGGGAGAAGGTATGGTTCATGTTTTCATCTGGGTCTTGCAGAGGTGTAAACAACTTCAAGTTTGCATTCGGTTTTATTTGTTTTAAAATAAGCCAATAATGAAAGCAATGTTATTCTTGTAACGATCTTGGATCATTTTAATGCCGCTCGTAACATTACAAAGGACCCCGCAGATGTTTAATTCACATCTAAAAGAATACGATACCACAATTCATGCTAGCAGAAGTGACAGTGTAGCACCAACACTTAAATGTACACCCACCTCATTAATGTTTAGTCCACGGTCTGAATTTCTGTCAACACTTTCACTATTGTAGTCATTATGTGACAGCGGTCTTGCCAAATGAGATGCTGTGCTTCCTGGATGGCATATTTACACTGATACAGCCAGAGATAATTACTCTGTTCGAAAACATAGAGAGCTGCTTCACTGCCTACATAGGCAGCTGCCTAGTAAGGTGACAGATTTGGAATGCTCTCCATAAGCAACATGTTTGCATGGGAGATTTGTTCTGGGAACTCAAACAGAATATATGGCGCCAGCAAACACACGATAATGGGTTTGACTCCCAACTAATGCATCAACTGATCAAATGTTAATGCAAATGTAAGTTGCTTCATATAAAAGCATCTTCCAAATGCATAAATGTAACCAAGATCGATTCCACTAGAGTTTGTCATTAGCATGTTGCTAAGCTGTATTAGCACACAATGTTTTAAAACATATAACCTTTGTTTCTTTCAGAGTGACCCAATCCTGGATGTCCCAAAAGCACTGAAATGATACAAAAATACTGCCTTTTTGAAGTCACTGATTGAGAAGTGACTTCAAGCAGAATCTTATCATCTCCAGAGCTTCTGCATGTTCACTTTGCCTATAATCCGTAATACTGATGAAAACATTGTCTGTGACACCACAGTTGAAGGATCAAAGGTTCTGACCCGATTCTACTGAGTCTGGACAGCTGATTGTTTTCACAGCTGCAATTTGGATATTATCGTGCTAAGCCTTCAAAGGAATTGCAAGACATGGATGATGATGATAGAGCAATTCAAATAGCCCAATTTCTTTCCCTTTGTTCCCTGAGCTGATCTATAATGTGCAAGAAAGTAGGAATCATGTTAGCCTCTCACTGCCTGTATAATGCTTTGGGCAGACAGGTGAATGGTAAAGTCACACTCACTCTCTGAATTTCTCTATGTGCATCTCTTAGCTGTAAACGCTATCTCATACCTAGATCCTGCACCTAGCAATGTCATATCAACCACAAAGAATATCCTAGCAGCCACATAGCAACATTATGATAATAACTACTTAGAACACCTTAGTAACCTCATAGCGACGCAATGGCTAAGCAACCACCCAGAACACCCCAGCAGCCACATTACAAAAAAAGTCAAAATACCTTATCAACTGTACAGCAACATCCTAAAAATCATTCAGTACAACTAGTACTTTCTAAAATTATAAAATGGCTTCGCAACCACCCAGAACTCCTCCAACAACCTCATAGCAAAATGTTGACAACCACTCTGAACATCTTAGCAACCTCACTGAAACACCCTTGCAGCTAGCGATCTTAGCAACCACCCAGAACTCCCAAGCAACCACACAGTAAAATATTAACAACCACTCAAAACATATTAGCATCTTTATAGCAACATCCTGACAATCACTTAGCAAAAAACCCATTACATGTTAGAAATTGAACAGCAACATCCTAAAACAGCTCAGAACACCCTACATTGGTGTGCTAACAACACTTAGAATATTTTAGCAATCTTATGACAACACCCTGCAGCTAGAAATGCCTTAGCAACCACCAACACCACCCTAGGAACCAAAGCAAACAGAACACCTTAGTAACTTCAGAGCAACATCCTAACAACCACTCAGAACATCTTAACCATAAAACAACATCCTACAGCTAGCAATGCCCTATCAACGCAGAAAATCGTACAAACTTGACAACTTCACAAACTCAGCAACTGCGCAGCAATGCCTTAACCACCACTAAGAACACCTTAGCAACCTCATACTGTAGCAACACCTGCATTGTGAATTGCCTAAGCAACCACTCAGAAATCACTAGCAACGAATCAGAGCATCTTAAAAACTGAAAAGTAATGTGTTAGCAAACACTGAGAGCAGTGACACCTTAGTAACTACTAAGAACTTCATAGAAACTGTACAATAATGTATTAACAACCAACTAAAGAAGCATCATATAAACAAATGCTCAAAGCACCTTAACAACTGCATACCAACATCCTTTCAGCCGCTTAGAAGACTTTATCAACCTTCGCAATCACCTAGAACCCACATAGCAAAATGCTAACAATCTATCAAAATATTTTAGCAACTCCACAGCAATATAGCCAAAACCATTTAGACAACAATAGCAATGACCTGCACCTAGTAATGTCATAGCAACAACCTAGAACTACCTAGTAACTGCATGTTGAAACAATATCAACCACAATATCAACCACTCAAAAGTACATAACACTAACATCATAGCGTTCAGTTTTGAGTAGTCTTATTTTAATCTTTAAAAACCATTTCTGGAACCTATGAAATTAGCAAGAGATGCAAAGAGTTTTAGCTGACCAAATTAAACTTTTATAGTAGAAGAGTTCCAGTTACACCTCTACAATCTCAGAGAGCTTGATTACATCCAAACCACAAAAAGCCGTTTGACAAACAAACTCCCATTTAATATGAATCAATCCGTTTTCTCCTTGGCTGCCCTCATCTCAGGCATGAGTGTGTTTATTTGGGTAAGACCATCTGAACACTCTAACTACTCTAAACCAAATCACATCCTCGGCAGGATGTGTTGAAATTTTGATGAGGGATCAGACAACACTTGAAGTCACTTCTCTGCAGGATTAAAGACAGGTTAGCCCTTGGGATGTCCTGAATTTTATTGGATGCTCACAAAATCTATGGACAAAATCTAGACAACGTTAAGTACAAGGTGATGTGCAAAATGTGAAAATGCGTGATCACTCGATGTCAGCTGTGAAAAAGCTAAATAAATAAATAAAAACTCTAGAAATTATTGTGAAAATATCGGTACAATATCATTCCAAACATGAACATTTAAAATAACAAAAGACTAAAATTCATCTTGAAAAAAATAAATAAAAAGGTAAAATTATATTAGTGTCATTACAATATTCTAGAAAATTATAAAATTAATAAATTAATCTGCATACAATATTTAATAAGCTTAAAAAAATCTTAAGGTTATTAACATATGCCTTGGCATACACCCCAAATCCAATAGCAAAATGCCAGCAACCGCTCAGAATATCCTAGCAACATAATTCCTTAGAAACTGCACATTGGTGTGCTAACAACACTCAGAATATCTTAGCAATCTTATGAAAACACCCTGCAGCTAGAAATGCCTTAGCAACCACCAACCACACCCTAGAAACCACAAATTAAACGGAACACCTTAGCAACTTCAGAGCAACATCCTAGCAAGCGCTCATAACATCTTAACCATCTTTTAACAACAATCTGCTGCTAGCAACAATCCACAATTTCCTGGAAAACAAATGTAACAAGCAGAACACTTTAGCAACTGCACAGCAACATTCTAACAACCACTCGGAAGACCTAACAATCTTGTAGCAACACCATGCAGATTGCATTGCCTTAGCTACTACTCACAACTCCTTAGCAACCCCATATCAAAATGTATATAAAAAACAATCACACAGAACACCCTAACAAATGCACATCAGTGCACTGTCATCCACTCAGAACAACTGCAAAGCAAGATCTTAAAGAGATACTCCATCCCACAATGAATATTTTGTCATTATTTACTTACCCCGATGTCATTCCAAACCTGTAAAAGCTTTGTTCGTCTTTGGATCACAATTTAAGATATTTTGGATAAAAACCGGTAAGCTTGTCCCAATGACTGCCAAGTAAATAACAGTGTCAAGGTAAGGGGAAAGTATGAAAAGCATCGTAAGAATAGTCTGCCATCAGTGATTTTTTCGTAACGTTATGAAGCATCTGAGCTGTACGCAGGCGGCGTACGCTAGTGTATCAGCTGCGCCACAAGGACACGATTTTTACTTGTATTAACTCTTTGGTTTGAAAGCAAACAGCACAGAGCGTGTGCTATCTGTATTCATCCAAATTATCTTATATTGTGTTCCGAAGACGAACAAAGCTTTTACAAGTTTGGAATGACAAGGGGGTAAGTGATTAATGACAAATTTAAAAAAAGAATGGGTGGAGTAAGCCTTTAAGAAACACTCAGAACATTTTAATCTTGTAACACTCCCTGCTTGTAGCAATGCCTTAGTAACCCCCCACAACACCCTAGCAACAACATAGCAAAATGCTAACAATCAGTCATGACACCATAACAACCATACATTAGTGCACTCAGAACAACATAGATCCCAACAACCACTCAGAACATCTTAGCAGACTTATAACAACACCCGGCAGCTAGCAGTGCCTTAGCAACCACCAGAACGCCCAGCAACAACTCAGAACAACAAAAGCATTCACAACCTATTTTAATTCCATAATGTAAGAGTTTAATCCAAAATGACATTCAAAGAGGACCACCTTGGCAACTACGTCTCAGTGTTGACAACCACGACAACTTATCAACTTTAAAGTAATATTCTAGCAATACTCAGAAAATCTTAATCTCGTAACAAACTCTTGCAGCTAAAAATGCATTAGCAGCCGCCCAGACATAACTTACTACCACACCAATTTGATAAATCTCACAAAGCAAAGACAAGAATAGATGTGAATTCACACTGGGTAATATATACGCTTCAATCGCGTCTACTGTGCAGTTGAAAAATTAGCATGACACGTTGTCAGCACAATCATTGAAGAGCTTATTGTCTTGTCCATTTGTACCAGAAAATAGAAGAGAGCATTTCATGATGTAATATTTTTAGTGACAAACAAAAACATCCCGCAAGTAATCTAGAGCGATAACGCAAACCGAATATTCTGTTTCCGTTTGGTATGCACACACTTTTAGCAACTGTGCAATGTGTTAACTGCAACTCAAAACAACTTCTAATAATCTTCTAATTCAATCTAATAACACCCTGCAGCTAGCATCGCCTTAGCAATCACCCAGAACTCCCTAGCATCTACTCAGAGCAACATAGCAACTGCAATAAATAAATAAATACAAATTTGAAAAAGCATTTCCAACCCATTTTAAATCCATAATGTGCCATTTTCCAAACTAAAATGATCTTCAACAATGACAAAGGGTGGTGTTTAATTTCATTAATCTTCATTGATTTGTATTCATGATTAGTCTTTCAAACAGCTGTTAATTTCTTACATGAAGACTGCAGCAATGGATGCAGACCACTGCAACCCTCATTACAGCATCCCGAGGGCATTCAACATGCATCTTTTTTGGAAATGCTCTCAGGTGCATCTTCTCCTCTACTGGACAGAAGTTCAGTGAGCATGTTTAATCTGAATTAAATGTAGCACGTTAAAGTCTTAATGTCAGCAGTTATGCACATGCATACAAACATACTGTAGCTGAGGATAATGAAGTCAAAGACATTCAACATCACACACTGCTGGGTTCTCAACCATATGAAAAAGCATTTCCATCGTCTCCCACAGGATAAGCGCTGTGCCACTTGCGCGCCAAAGCAACAAGAGTGATAAACAGTGCGAGCTGCCACTCATACAGGATAATCAAATACGCAAATTAGGATCATTAATAACTGTCTCCTCTTTTCAAATCCTGAGTGGACTGTAAATCACTTCATAAATAAAAATTAATGAACAAGCCGGGGTGGTTGACAAATCTGGCATGCGAAGAGAAGATGACAAATACCTGAAGGTAGGTGTGGATGTAGGTGTTTCGTTTGGTTTCATTTCAAAATAAAGTCTGCAAAAATACTCACAAAAAAAAAGAGAAGAAGTGATAAAAGACTCGTGATGAAGCGAGAAATGTTGCTAATCTGAGCTCCAACGCTCTGACAGAAGAGATATATTCCACCTCCCTGCTAAATTGGACAGTAAGCCCAATTAACAGAATTCGCTGAGCACTCAAAAGCCTCTTTAAATACAGAGAGAATCCATATGCAAGCGTCTACAATATAAAGATAGCTACTCGCAGATTTCTATATAACATTTTGGATTTTGAATTCAAAATTCTTATTTGACATAGCAGGTTATAACACCGTTTCTTCTGTTGTGTTCCATGAATGATGCTCAGTGTCCCTATCAGTATATGTACAGTAAAAGAACATTCATTATCCGCCTAAATTTATGGCCATAAAGTAACCACAGTGAAAGATGCTGCCAAACAGCTCTGAGCACTGTTGTTTTTGCCAACATACTGAACCTCTGCGCCAAAGTCTCTTTGGGAAGCCTTAGCACATATCATAAGTCTTTCCCTCTAGCACCTGAGGCACTTCACACTCAAAATGCTGTTTTTTTTATTGTAATTATTTTTAATAATTGCAGGATTGATTTAGCCAAAACATTTCAACTTGCTTAATCTTCCCTCCAGCTCAATCTCACAGGAATATGAATGTATTTATTGAGGTGTTGATTTTGTATAACTTTGCACAATGTGAATTGTATGGCGCTCCACACGACATGCAGAAAAATAAATTATATATCAGTCATTCAGGCAGGTCTCTCTCTCTTCCTCTCTCGCAATTTCTCTCTCTTTCTTTCTCTCTCGTACGTGCATATTTTATGCCGTTGATCGTCATGAAACATTTATTCATGCTTGGGTGTTGGCAGTGAATCCAGTGGAGAGAAATCCACCACAACTAACTGCAAACTGGTATTGAGATCTACCTCCTTTTTGTTAGCAATGCCCCAGCTTTCAACAATCCAATCGATTCCCGAAGGAGGAAATCAAGTATGGCCTCTCATTTCAGATGCCATCACAGCAGAGAAGAAAAGACAATCACAATTTCCGTTTCATGGTGACTTCAATACAACTCATTTTGAAAAGTCGATTGAATTGTTTTAAAGAACCACTTCAATGTTTTTTGATTTGTTGTTTTTAAGGTAACCAAACATTAGGAATTTAATCTCAGTGCAATGATTCTGCGAGTTGAAAACTGCTTGGTCTGTTTCAATTCTACTGATTACAGATCCTGCCAAACATGAGGAAAGATTCAATCGATTCATAAAAAAAAAAAAAATGCAACATAATGGTTTGTTTACAAATTGACCGTCCCTACAAACTTCTGACACTTTTTTAAGGAGCATGAAACAATCATGAGGTTATTTTGCTGACATACCATTAAGTAACTACAATTACTCTTCATGTCAGGCTACACTTTACCGTCTAATTTGTGCCTTAAAAGGTGCCCTAGTTTCAGTAATTGGCTTCACCCAATAATGAAGGAGACATCTTGAATTAATCTTCTTTCCTTAGGGCACATCACACATTGTTTTGCAAGACATTTGTGTGAAAAGTGTCTCAGAGACAAAACATCCCCACCGTTAAGAGACAATTGTGTTATTTACATATTCATTTACTTGAGAGGTGAGCTACTTGTTTGGGGAAACACTGCAAATTGATGGGTTGAAGCCATCTCAAGCAATCAACTTTGTATTGTAGAGATGAATGAGCTAAGCATTTCAAATATTTCTCAGTGAATAAAACTTGTTTTTAAAAAATATAATCTGTAAACACTGACGAAACTGACGAGTTGTTATTAGTACAACCAAAATAAGTCTTAACAACATTTCTGTTTACTTATGCACTGACTTCTTTGAGTTTTTCAGGACTTTATCTTCAAAGACTTCTTGTTTATTGTTTTGTCTGACTCACCCGCTTCTCTGGAAATCTGCATGAAGGCCTCGACTCCTTTCTCACCGTAGCTTCCCTCCGAGGCCACTGTAGACACGTAGTTCCACCCCATCAGTTTCACTATGTCCACCATGGCTTGCGCCTGGAAGGAGTCAGGAGGTACGACACGAGAGAAGAAATCGTATCGACGGTCATCACTCAGCTCTGGAGCGGTGGAGGCGTAGCTGATCTGCGGAATCTGAAACCAGGTGAAAAGAAGGCGGTTAGATTCACTGTCGCTGTGGTTGCTAAACTGAGTTGGCCCAATTTTTATTTCCGTCAGCTCTTATAATGGAAAATGATGGAGTATTTCCTGCTGTGATTCCGTATTGAATGTCAATTACTCAAACTTTCATAGGCAATTGTATCTTCCGGCTGTCTTTTTGACACAGTCAAAATATGAATGCTGGACTTCTGTGGGTTTTTGAAATGAAACTTAAATCAAGTGGAAATTGAGACAAGGCTTTGCTGATTTTGGATCTCTCTACTGGCACAAGTGATTCTAGTAACACTATGGATTTTTTTTTTTCCTAAAAACTTGACCACAATGTATTTTTTCTTAAATGTAAGGTTTTTGAGTGTCACTGTAATTTGTGTGTTCAATGTTGAGCTGGATTGAAATTTTTGGTAATACAAAAGTTGGTAGCAATTTGACTTGAAATCCTTATGTATAATGCATATATTAAAGAAAATTATGGTTACAATTATTTATGGAAAGATATAATGCATAACATTATTAACATATTACTTCGAATATCATTCAAAATGTATTGTAAACAAAGTAAAAATTAATTAAAAAAATTGCAGATTCCTTGTGACGTGAAATTGGCCGTTTGTTACATGTTTTAAAGCATTATACTTCCTAAAGGTGTAACACTGAATAAATACATTATAATAAATAATAGTATAATATATATAGAGAAAGGAAGAACATGCGAATGTGCATTACAGCAAAATAGATGCATTTGTATTTATAATGCATTATATGTAAAGGTTAGTGTGTCACCAAAATGTTTACTTAACAAAACATGACAATTATTTTCACATACAAATGTAAAATAAAATAAAATTTAAACCCATTTAAGCTGATGCAAAAATTAGACCTGTATCTCCATGTTTACACAAATGTAAAATCTTATTGACAACACAGATTAAAATGATGATTCTTCCAGTTGAAAAAAAAAATAAAATAAATAAATAAATAAATAATAATAATAATAATAATAATAACAGAAATTCCATTAATACTGAAACATATTAAATCCAATCAAAATACAGTATCTATATTTTTAGTAATGTCACCCAACTTTAATCGTGCCTGACTATATGGTAAAGCAGAAAGACCAATCTGCTTCAGTTTTGCTAAAGCATAATCAAATTTGGTGTTCGGCAGATATCAGAAACAAACAGAAATATACTTGCATATCACCCACCAGCTGTCGGTGCAAGCCACAGCGTCACATTTATCATCTTGGACAAGCTGCATAATATACTCATCGTTTTTTCAGTTACGTAATGAAATCGCAAGTGCCGCATTTAAGTCATTCACCTCAGAAGAGGTCATGCTGAGAATTTACACAAACACTAAAACGATCACTTAACATCGTTTAGAATAAAATCACAACGCATATACTCCCATCTCTTTCTAATGTACAGTTAAGGATGACTTCAACTCTGAAATTTGATGATTCAACCTCTCGAAAATGATGAACTATATCTTGGAACAAAGCTTGTTATGAAGTTATGAAAATGTCCTTGGCTGAGGCAACAGACCCCAGATGATCATTAATGACGGCCAACAAATTCAGGCTATTTTCCAGCGTGTTCAATAACACTTGCTTTGAGTCAAATTTTAGTATTAAGGGGGACCTGAATATGTAAATGTCTTCACACAATTTCAGATAAACTAATCTGTGGCAGCTCTCGGTAGCAAGCTAACAATATCCCGTATTATCCACCAAAGCCCAGGCATGTTTTCTATTTTCTGACAGATGCTTTGTCACATCTCTGTTGCGTCTTGCACTCAAATTCTGAGCAATTCACTGTTTATTTATTATCAAGGCATGCAAAAGCACGTTGTGCCCAGGCTTCATGTGACATTTTTCTCGGTTTACTCAGTAAATACAGTAAAGTAACCTTGAAATGACCCTCAAAAGTCTAGTGAACAAAAAGAAAACATTATATTTTCTTATATTTTTCAAATACATATCTGGGGGAAAAACACAACATAACAATACGAAAGACTTTATATGGAAAAGTCAATGGGACACTTGGAGAGGGGAAACAAAAACTAAACAGACTTGCAACTGGTGGGTGGATTGAGAAAATGAACTGGCGATTCATAATGATTATGGATCAAGGAACTTTGTTAAAAAGGTGACTTTGCTAATATTCAGTTAAATCAGCTACTAGTAGCACTATATAGCTACTAGTAGACACAAACACCATTCTAAAGGTCAATGCTCCAGTGGGCATCTAAGAAACTGAACATATCCTTTGAAAACATCTAAATGAGTTTGACTTAACTTGCGCTCAGGGTTTTCTTTGCAATTTTCTTCATGCTTTTTCTCCATTTGACACAGGTCTGGGATTACTTGATCTTTGACCAAGTCGGGCCAGATTAATTCTTCTCAAAGTTAATTCCCTCCTCTGAAGAGGGCTTCCTGCTCGACAGCTAACAAATTTTAGCCAAACGCTGTTTTTTTCAATTAGCCTTTTGATCTTGCTTGATTTAATGGTGTGCTAAGCTTTTCCATTAAATCATTTGGCAAGTAGAAAAACATATAAGGGACAGAAACATGGGGGTGGACGTGAGAACTGTGCGCTTTTTAGAGAAAAACACCAGCGTATTTATTGATACATAAGATGAAAACAACTTTGAAACCAGAATCCCTTATCATTGCATTGAAAGGTCGGTGCTGTATTGAACAATGGGTTTCCCTAAAAACTATTTTGCAAGCTGTCAGTTTCTTTGCTAATTCTTTCTCCTGGCATGCAACTATATTGGCTCTCACAGATGGTTTCTTTCGCCTACAGCAAGATTTGTCTATAGCCGTACCTTGAGGAGTCAGAAGGAACCGATCTCAAAACCAGCTTGAAGTGAGGCCTACAGTTTTTGAAAGCAAAACCCTTCCAAGGTCCTCCATCTTTCTCTCACAGTCTTGTCTCTCACAGACACACAAATAATATCAAGGCCCTGGATCGTAGCCTTAGCCCTTGTAAGCTGTCAACTGTGTATTTATGCGTCTGTGTGGATGACAGGAAGGGCTGTGATGAACATTGTTCGGCTTAGGGATGGCGCCCCATTATCGGACTCCATTATCTTGTCTATCAGTGTGACTGATCTGAAGGTGGCGGATACTGTGTCCACAGAATCCAGGGGCCTGTCTTGTGTCAAGTCAGGAGGTGTAAGAATAAGGTGTCCTGTCAGGCTATCCGTCAGGTGAAGGTGTCTTTTATTCAGCCACACAAACAGAGCCCGGAGAATTTTGTGGAATCTTGCGGCCTTCTCATTCTGAAGTGATTACTTGTGTCACGGTAAAAATTGGTGCCTAAAGCTGGATTGCCAGTGTGACGATAAGATAATTCTGGGACTGAGAAACTTGGAGGCATGTTTAACTGATGCATTTTGCTTCAATTGTCCCTCCCAAACGAGGAAAAAAGACAGGGCCAAGATTGCACATTCTGTTTACTCAATTTATGCCAAAGCAGGCTTGCGTCTACAAAATCCATTTTGTTTTCAAGACACTTGAGTCTTATTATCGCACCTAAATAGCTTCATACCATCTTGCGCCTCACACTCCGTGCTTATCTTCTAGTGTGATTCTCCTTTTTGAATTACGATCAAACCCCTCTGAAAGTACTCAGTCCATAAATAAAGGTGCTGCGCTATCTGTATTTGAAGAACCATATTGAGAGTAGCTTCTTCAAATAAATGTCTGGACCAAGCCACCAGAAGCTGAGCAGCATCCCTTTACACCATAATTTTGTCTTTTTTTATTTAGTATTGCTATCAATTTTATCTATAGCTTCCTTGCGAGCTAGTAAACACCTCTCCAGGGTTGTCACACATCCAAACACACATCCTCATAAGTCAACATTTGGCGTTCAAAACAACCTGAAGGGTTTTTTTTTTCCACCTGCCAGTGCGTAATGTGGTCATGACCCTGGAATGCTCTGCCTGGGCCAAAGACAGATGAGTTTCAGGATAATAGATCTGCCTTATGAACGCTGGGGGTCATTTTTTGCATCCACTCGAAAGGTCAGGTCTGTTGACAGTGCTCATAAAAAGAAACAGACGAGGTATTTGACAATGGACTGACCCGGCATTGATCGGAGGTGGAGTGCTTCTACCTGAGTGAAATGGAGAATCACTGCAGACCTAGTCTACAGCATTGGACGCGTGACATGGTGAATGGCATTTCCAGTGACATTTTCTCCAACTCCATTTTCCACCCAACATGAGCAGAGCTGGTGACATTAACTTTTATGGAGGTTGAGAACTTTTGGAGTAGCACCATTAGAAGGATGAATTTGTAACTTTACAGAGATGAGGATTAGATGCAATTTCGTTCCAAACTTGTGACTTTCTTCCGGTGAGTATGAAAGAACATTGGTCAGTTCTTTGTCATTTTGACAAATGGTCGCGTTAGTCTTTCCAGTGATTTTTTACAGCTTGACAGGATATATACTTTCATTGTATGAAAAAAGTGTAGCAGGAACCTTCTTCAGAACTCCTCATTTTATATTCAGTGGAATAATTTATACTGGTTGGAATGACTTGAGGTTGTGTAAATGTTTTTGGGATTGAGTAAATTTCCAGACAAAATTTGTTGATTTTTGTTGAATGCAAATGTTAAACGTGTCTGGTTTTCAATTTCTGATTTAGGAGACACATTCACTTTTTTTTTTTTTTTTACGAACATATTTTTGTCTTGTCTCGTCTGACGAAATTAACACTATTTCACACAAGAAATGTACCAACTGGCCTGAGGCCGACAAACAGACCCCACTGAAAGCCGGGGATTACCTGCATACGCCTGAACTTTAATCGCTTCAATCCCAAGCCAGCTCAACTCTTTACCCTTAATTAGAAGGACTAGATAAATCACAGAGGAACACTTGGACTTCTAAAGGCTGGGGGAAGAGAACAGCCTTGACCATCATGTACCGCAGCTGTGCCTCGTGACTCAGGTCTCTGACAAATGTGTATGTCAACAAATCTTGGATTAAAACAACGAACGTAAGTAACATGCCACATGCTGGCATCTCTAATGTTCTAAAATGTGACACAAGGACCCCGAAAGAGTCAAGCTGGGGAAATCAAATTAGTATGCGGTGAGTGCCGTTGATGTGAAGTTCATTTGCCTGGTTCTTATTGGCGGCGGATTTTAATCAGTCTGACCCGCTGCATGGAGGTGCAGCAAATCACTGATTTCATTACAAGTGCTCATTCTTTCACGCTTGCTGCTGATTGTTGGCTGAAAGAATAGCAGTGCGGTTTCAATTCCTTGACACGTTTTATTCGCCATGGACAATGGCGCATGGCATTCCCTGGGGTGAAATAGAGGGGAGCGAAACAATGTCAATAATCACTACAGTGAAAATAATTTAGCTGAAGAATGCTTAGAGTAGACATTCAGTCGACCCTCTGGAAGACCTAAAGAATTTATTTTCCGGCCTTTGCTAAGGTTAACGTTGTTGCACTAACTCTCTTACAGGGAGTTAATCCTACAAAGCTCACTCGAATGGCATGATTTATCACATGAGTGTGCTGTCGTGGAGTAGATTATTTCAGTTTAATCAGGTGGTTTAATTTGTCTGTTCTACACGTCTTGGGAAACCAGCAAAGAGATCCGCAAGTAAATTTGGAGAAAACCGTCATTGTTTAACAGCATCCTAAAGAATAATCCTTTGTCTCACCAACAGAGAGACTAAAAGAGTGTCTCAACCCCTACATCTTGTAATAAAGAGTCCATTGTGGATGTGGATATCGAACGGTGCCACAGGGGAAAAAGATTAACAATTAGGTCTAAAAGAAAGGTATGAATATTTCCCTAATTAAAGGCCACAGTACAACAAGCTACAACAGTGCTACTGTGTGTGTTTTTGTCAAGTAAGCAATGTGCCATAAGATATGTTAGCCGTTTTGCTAACTTTCACACAACTTGGCCAGGCTTAACTTCCTCTCCAAAAAAATCCTTTAAAGACATGGAAAATCCACTATCAGCAAAACCCGAACACTCAAAATGACTGACGCCTCAAATTTCTCTGATTGGCTAAACAACAGTGCCTAGAGAACAGATTCACTTTTGCTGCATATAGAGTTTTAGGGTTATCACTGGAATGTTGTGGTTTTTCAGAACAACTGTCTGTCAGGTACTGATAGTAGGGACGTTGTCCTCGTACTACTTAATAAAAATAACAATAATAAATATGTAAACTCCTCTTAAATGCTCCAGTAAGAATAATATGCTGGTTATGTAGTTATATACTGGATAGTCTTAACTACAGCAGCATGTTCTTGAATTTTGTGACAACTTGATCATGAAAAGCCTCCAAGCCAGACTAGCCTATAAAACCTCAAACAACCATTCACTTTCAAACATCAAAGACTCCCACTGCTAGAAACCAAAACCACATAAACTGAGCAAACTCCATACACCATATCCTAATACCACTGCTGAGCCCTACACAAACACGCTCAGATCCTACTGCATGAGGAAAACGTACATTTCCCACTAAAACGTTGTTTACTAGCTCACAGCATTTGTTTACTGGGAGCTAATTCAATTTTCACAGTATATCCAGGTATTAATTATGGATTTATTTTGCAATTAGGAAGCATGATTAGTCACAGTTCATTGACATTTCAGAAAAACTGAGGATAAATTGGGCATGGTTGGTAGAAAATGTTAAAATCTTTTTTGGCACAACAACATTGAAAATGTGTTGGATGTACAGGTGCACTTTGTAGACATTTTCTAACTGTAAGACTAGAAAATCCCTGTATGTGTAGCCTGATTAATAACCATTTATTCAATAGATATTTAGGCAATTCATTCATTCCAGAGTCAATTATTTTGGTAGTGTTGGGTCCAAATCCACCTTTTCATGTCTGTCTCGAATCCATTTTTTTTAACCAATTGAATTTGTGTGAGCGATGTTTATTATAGTCTTTATTTTATTATTATTTTATATTGCGACATAGTCATTTTTAATCTTTTATGTTGCACATGACATGGTTTTGTCTGTCCTCTAAAAAAACAAAACAAAATGTCAGAGGGCAAGTTAATTCATTCAATTGCAGTCTGAGGGCAAAGTCCAACTTCCTATTTTTTCTTTTATAACCACATGGACTTCGGTTAAAAATCTAGTCAGATAAAAAAAGTTTTCACCCACTGCTCTGCTGCTGAATCCTCAAACTTTAAGCATTGACAATTCCAGTAGAAACCGCCTCAAGCGCTGCGGAAAATTGTTGCTTCTGGTGTAGGCACAGCAAGTATCAGAGAGACAGTGGGAAATGGCCATGAAAAACAAAACTACAACTTAAGCCATTGTAGAAATTTCGGGATACTGTGGCCCATTTAACAGTATTTATGTAGGGAACTGTTAAATAAGCAATAAGCTTTATGTTGTGTCCACATTTAGAGTTGTAATAGTCTTTTTGTACCAAATGTATGCAACCAGGCACAGTAATAGTAATTGGCACCAAGTAGAGCATCTAAATCCCAAAGCTTTTAAAAACAGCACCGCCGTTACAAACAAGAGAATACGGCTTAAAATATCTCTTGCCGACTTTTTCAAATTGAGATCCTGTTCCATTTAGCAGGTAAGAATGGCTTACTCTGTATTTTATCAGCTGGGGATTCCAGGACCATGCAAATGACTATTTCTAGTTAGTTTGCTTTGTTCCTTGTTTTGCAATCTGTGAACCAGGAATGCATTGTGGCTTAAAATAAATCGCCCATCCCATCCCTAACATACATACTCATGCACAGACAAAGCTTCAACTACAAAGATCCTGAAAACCCAAAGCACCAGACCCACAAACATGAATGTTGCAGTTGTTTGTGCAGAGAGGTTTAAAGGATTTTTTGGATCCTGATACTATATCTGTGAAACTCTTACATTTTGTAGAGTATGAGTATATCACAAACTTGATACCATAAAATTTTAGTAAACGCACCCATTAGTTACTGGGTTCTTTTTTTATAAAAAAAACCTAAATGCATCAACTTAAGGAAATAAACTAGCTTATGAATGCAATTTCCGTAGATTTTCTCAATTTGTAAAAAAAAACATACTTTGATTTCCCGCTTACAGGAAGTCCTAAATGAAACATTTCCTGTTTTCTTTCTCATAAACTGGCTTCAGCAGCCAAATCGCATCTGAATGCAGTGCAGGCCGTTCGCTTCAAACAGAATCCTTGACTCTTTCATCTTGTGTGTGCTGCAACTATACCCTGCAGAGGCCTGCAAACAAATCAGCCTCAAGCTGCAGTTGTGGGTTGATAGTAGATGCCACACAATATCCACCGAACTACATTTTGTTGTAATTAATTTGGGACAGAGAAGTGTGCCATTGAAATGGAGCGTCATTCCCTGGGGTAGAGGGACTGTGGAATTGGGTAAGGGCTGATGTGTCCGTCTTTACCCTTTCGAGTGAAAAGAAAAATGCCTTTGAGCTCATGAGGCCAGTGAGTGCAATACCTGAGTCTCATCTGGCGAGCATCGATGAAGCTAAACCTCTTACCCACAGGACAACTATGTAATTGGATCACAGTGTTGTAAGTTCTACTGTCATATTACAGCAGGGTCCCTCAAATCTTGTCCTGGAGGGCCAATGCGTTGCAGAGTTTAGCTCCAACCCTGATCAAACTCAACTACCTGTGATTTTCTAACGATCCTGAAGACATTGATTAGCATGCTCCGGTGTGTTTGATTAGGGTTAGAGCTAAACACTGTGGGAAAGTGGATCTTCTGGGCTAGATTTGAGGATCCCTGTATGACAGTGTGTAAGATTAAACCTGTTGACACCTCTTCAAAACGAGTGTAAAGCTTGCAAGATCAGGCCGGGAAAAGTAACTACCTAAATATTTAAGTAATTTATAATATATTACTATATTAATGTATTTATTTTTCCAATTAGTTTTATTGTCAGTGCTAAATTCACTCATAGTTGGTTACTGTCATTAGAACCATGTACGAAGTACCAATTAAATCTTATTTTAATGCTTCTCTACAGACAAGACTAAATAGAGTATTATTGCTATGTACAAAAATATACACTTGCAGAAATAACAAAAATAAATATAGTATTTATTAATATTTAGAATTAGTTTTTATTCGTATGTGTTCAGTATTAATTTTAGCTTGAACATTTAGTCATTTTAACCTGATGGTGATCATCTTGCAATTAGTTTTCATGTATTTTCAATATTAATTGTATTTTATAAATATGAGTAAAATATTTACTTGGTGTAAATGTCATTAGAAACAAATGTCTATCTTCTTTTTTTGAAAATTTTTGAATGAAATGTTACATTTGGTCAATTGTAACTAGGTTCAAGGTAATTATAGTCCAATTATGGACACGGTAAGTAACAGTTATTTTATGTATTAAAAATACAATACTTTTTATAATAAGCCCAGTGAGAGTCTTAATTCTTGGCTTTCTGAATACAGTTGAACCCACAACATTGTCATAAATGCAATTGACACATAGTTATAGTCTCAGTTTCCAATTTTCTTCACATTCATGTAAAGATGTACTGTGGAGTGACTGTAAAGTAGCACTGCTAAATTAAAAGTCTGAATCTGATGGAGGGCAAAACTTTGATAACAGACAGGCTGTTTCTCTCTGAGAGGGACACATTTCTATTGCCAGTGGAGAGAGAGACAGCTGGTCCTGTCACTGAGCCCGGCCATCCTGCAGTAGGTGGTAAAACTCCGGAGAGGAATATATTTTCCAGCTCAGGCTAATTACTGAGCCTGCATGCTCTCATCGGACTGTGAATGACATTGATGCAGAAGACATTTAGTTTTATTTCAATTTAATGTTCTGTTCGTGAGTTTAAATACACATGAAGTGGGTAAACTAGTTTATTTCTACACTATTGTGAATAGTAAGTCTCACAGACAGTCCTGCTGCTAATTACGATGATATTATAAAGATGAAAATTGTAAAATAGTTTTAAGGCACACAAAGCCTATCAAGAAAATGTCTATATTTAATAACAAAAAAATAAATTATTAAATAAAGGCTATTATATATTGCATAAACTAAATTAAGTCATTAGTGACTTTCATAATTTTAGAATTTCTAGTATGAGCGTAGTGGACTAGCATTAGTATTAGTACTAATTTAGTACCAGTACAGTGGTAAAAGACCACTATCAGAAGATCTAGCTCTGCTCACCACCGTTGAAGACGCCCCTGCAGCGAGGATTCCCTGTGGCCATGCAGCGCTTAGAGCAAGACCGAGAGCAAATTTCCTAAATAGCAAATTTCAGTGTGCATTGTTGCATCGCGCTGCGAGTATGGCTCGTGAAAGGAGCCCTGTGATGCAATGTTTGTATAAGTATAGTTGTATAGAAAAATAATCCCTGCCCCAATTTAGTAGAAGTATTGTTATAGTGTTCTAGCACTTGTATTAGTACTAGAAAACTAGTAACTAGTACAAACTAGTACAGTACGAATACCAGCCAGCTATAATATTCTAGCAGTAGCATTACTGCAGTGTTAAAATTGGTATATTAGTATACCACACGTATTATCACCCTACTAGTATTATTACACTGTTCTAGCACTTGCATTAGTACAATACTAATATCAGTAGCTATGCTATTCTTGCATTAGCATTAGTGTAGTGCTAGTATATGTATAGTAGTATAGCACTAGTATTATTACCTTACTAGTATTAATATTATTATTATTATATAATAGAATTGTCATTATAGTGATCCAGCAGCAGTATTAATATTACTATTAGTATATTACTGCAGAACATAGTTGACTAGCAATAGGGCTGCACGATTAACTGAAATACAATCGACATTGTGAATCAACAGAAGCTGCGATTTTCATGCGTATCTTTCAGAGAAGCACGGTTATGTGATCAGCAGTAAATGTCAATCCGAAGGCCAGAGGGCATTCTCACACTGAAAATCCAAATATGCCCTGTAGAAGAAACCCAAGAAAATCACTGCAACTGAATAAAACAGAATTGATTCAACGTGACTAATAAACACACCACTACAACAATATATGGTTTATCTGAGTTCTTCTTGTAAATATACTTTATTTTAATATAAAATAATAACAATAAAGTGCCGTTATCACCGCTTAGAATACTATGAAATATGTTGCGTGTCTTATTCTGTGTAAGAAGTCACATCATCTATCAGAAAGATTTATTTTAAACACTCGACTGATGTTATGAAGTGAATTTGGTGTAAAAACAGATTATTAAATGTGTCATTTTCACGTGCTCTCAGATGGAACAACATTTACTACTTAGAGCCATAGTTCACTGAGAATCTATGCAAACAGCTGTCATTATCGTGAAAGATTTCATAATCGTGCAATAAAATCTATTTTTTTTTGCGTAACTTGTCAGTGAATTGTGGCTCTTTGTAGTAAATGCTGCTCCATCTGAAAGCAGGTGATGATTTACTGCTGATTACAGGAACCAGCTTTACTAACAAAATGCGCATGACAATAGCATTCGATTAATCGTGCAGCCCTATCTAGCACTAATACTGGTTCAGTGGATATAGTTGTATAGCACTTGCAGTAGTATTAGTGCAGTACAAATATCAGTAGGTATTTTTTCTAATATTAGTAAAGTACTAGTTTTGATATGGTGGACCAATATTAGTACTACAATAGTACTATCATTATAATGGTTTAACACAAATATCAGTACAGTACTACTGTTTTATGGGTGTAGTTACATAGCATCTACAGTAGTATTTTGCCTTAGCAGAATTAATATAGTAGAAGTATCACTACAACGATTCAGCACTAGTACTAGTCTTTTATATCATATTTAGGGATGGTAACTTAATGCGTTAATTAGATTGATTAATTATGGAGAAAATGTATGTGTTCAAATTATTATCGCATTTAACGCACTTGCCCTGCACCAGACCTATGTGGATCATCTGCCATTTAATACAGTTGATTGATGACTGATATGAGTGATGGAGCCTAAAAAATTGTCTCTAAGATTCAAGATTGAAATTTTCTCTCATATTTACATCACATAGTTAAGAAATATCACACGGGAATTAGACTAAGTGCAATATCACATGAGGGCAAATGTGATACTCATCTTATACACTCACCTAAAGGATTATTAGGAACACCTGTTCAATTTATCATTAATGCAATTATCTAATCAACCAATCACATGAGAGTTGCTTCAATACATTTAGGGGCATGGTCCTGGTCAAGACAATCTCCTGAACTCTAAACTGAATGTCAGAATGGGAAAGAAAGGTGATTTAAGCAATTTTGAGCGTGGCATGGTTGTTGGTGCCATACGGGCCGGTCTGAGTATTTCACAATCTGCTCAGTTACTGGGATTTTCACGCACAACCATTTCTAGGGTTTACAAAGAATGGTGTGAAAAGGGAAAAACATCCAGTATGCGGCAGTCCTGTTGATGCTAGAGGTCAGAGGAGAATGGGCCGACTGATTCAAGCTGATAGAAGAGCAACTTTGACTGAAATAACCACTCGATACAACCGAGGTATGCAGCAAAGCACTTGTGAAGCCACAACACATACAACCTTGAGGCGGATGGGCTACAACAGCAGAAGACCCCACCGGGTACCACTCATCTCCACTACAAATTGGAAAAAGATACTACAATTTGCATGAGTTCACCAAAATTGGACCGTTGAAGACTGGAAAAATGTTGTCTGGTCTGATGAGTCTTGATTTCTGTTGAGACATTCAGATTGTAGAGTCAGAATTCGGCATGAACAGAATGAGAGCATGGATCCATCGTTCCTTGTTACCACTGTGCAGGCAATTGGGCATCGTTTAAATGCCATGACCTACCTGAGCATTGTTTCTGACCATGTCCATCCCTTTATGACCACCATTTACCCATCCTCTGATGGCTACTGCCATGGATGTGCATCCCACAGATCTCCATCAACTGCAAGATGAAATCCTATCAATATGGGCCAACATTTCTAAAGAATGCTTTCAGCACCTTGTTGAATCAATGCCACGTAGAATTAAGGCAGTTCTGAAGGCAAAAGGGGGTCAAAAACAGTATTAGTATGGTGTTCCTAATCCTTTAGGTGAGTGTACATTAAGAAGTTAATATTGTGTTATTTTAGACACAATGTTGCCCGTTTTTGTCAATTTTGCCAACCAAAATATAAAGACAAATCAGAACTGTTCATCTCCGAGCAACCCACAGTGGCATTTCATTTCTTCATCCATTTTTTGAATGAATTTGGTGAACCGTTTTGTGCGTTGAACCATTGGCATATGCGTTGGCTTTTAAGTGGTTTTAAGCTGCACAGACCAATCGGTGTTTGAACTCAAAGTACCGCGAGAGCTATTCAAAAGCACAAGGAGTTGTCTGCTCTCTAAGCTCTTGCGGTTCTTTGATGTCACACACCGGTCAGTCTGATGGTGATGACCCGCTTCAAGTCAAACAAGCCTAATGATTCAATGAACCATTCATAAACGACCATTTACTTCACTCCTGAATGAATCCGCCATTTGAACAAACCAAACGAATGAATAAATGAAACTATGAATAAATAATGATTTGCACAACAATGACTTTAAATGATCTTTTCAGAATAATTTCTCAAAATCTGACATGCAATTAATTAGATTAATTAATCACCACATTATGTAATTAATTAGATAAATGTATAGCTAACCAGCCCTAATTATATTATCCTACATTATATTACATTGTATTATATTATTCACATTATCACCAGCATTAGTGCTTTATTAGTACCAGTACAGTTGTCTAGCATTAATACTAGAACAGTGGTAGTATAAGTATATTTTTACAGCATTAGTATCTGTATATTATTCAAACATTAGCACAGTAGTATATTACCAGTATAGCTGTCTTGTATTAATACTAGTTCTTTTATTTTATAAGTATCAGCATGTTTCTAGCACTAGCACAGTACTATTACCAGTATAGTTGTTTAGCACTCATACTAGTGCAGTGCTAGTGTCAGAATATTATTCTAAAACTAGCATTTTTTGTAGTACTAGTACTAGCCTAGTTGATTAGCAAAACATTCTTTTAGGTATGTCTAGCATTACTACTAGTATAACACTAGTGTATGTATTCTAGCACTAGCATTAGTGCACTACTAATAGCAGTATAGTTGCTTAGCACTAATACTAGTGTTTTTTAACACTCAGCATGAAGTTATACAGACCTGGACAGGTTTTCTGTGAGATTAAACTTTATCTACTTATTCTAATAAAAGAACCCAGTATTGTTTCCAAAGCAACTCCGCTATGATAACGCTCGGCTAACCAATGCCAGATAATTCCGGAACCTCCTGCCAGCAGCCACATGACACATTCAGTGGTTGTTAGCCAGAGACTGCAGAGATGCCTGCCTGCGTCAGTATTCACCAGACACGTACTACTAACTCAAGCTAGCCATGCAAAAACCTCCAAAACAGCACTTTTTTTCCTTCTGTGGGTACACATTCTGGAACCAAACTCTCAAATGTGTGATACAATAATGGAGAAATATACAGAGAAAAGGAGTGGCACTCTGAGATGGGGAGAAATGAGAAGGACAGACTTCCTGCCAGGAATTCTTCTGCCATCACTGAACCATGAGGAGCTCAGGATGCTGTCAAGACTGACCACCGAGAACAAACTGTAGTCATAGCGATGTATTTTAAGACAAACACGGCACGCCATCACACTCCAAAATGAAAATCTGTTTCATCAGTAAATAATCAACAAAATGGAGTGCACCTGTACATAGAATAAACGATAAAGCAGTGTTGGGGAATCAACAATAGATCGGCACAGTGGTATAACACCAGCATATGTTTAATATTAGCATTAAAAAACAATATTAGGAATTAAATATATAATTAAAATTGTTTCCTCATAAAATGTGTTTTATGAAACTTCTTTGAACCACAATTTAGTCAATCTCTCTTCCTGTCAGTCACATTCTTATTCAGCATCCTGTAGGCTACGGCCAATTCTGTACAAACCCACATTCATGAATCCAAAACGAGCCAATTCTTCCTATCAGTATTGTTATATAGCAGTATTACCGAAGTCTGAATGCACCTTTGGCGATTCTGATTTTGAAGTCAGTTAGCATGAAATTGTATTGCCCTATAAACCACACATTTTACCTAAGGATATGATTGCATTATGAAGCATAAACGTAAAGCCTTAATGATATCCTTAGCATTATATGTGTCATATTCCAGTTCTGCAGTTTGTACCCAAAGGTGCTGCTTATTCGGGCCTCCAGCTGGTTTTATTGTTTTTGACCCTCCCTGCCAATGTACTGCAAACAAAATGAGGTTGAAAATATAAATAAACAGCTGAATAATGCACAGTATGAACATTATCTGCATCTGTTGATTCCATCTGAAAGCACGAATGGCAGCAACCCTGGCAAGACTGACACGTTATTGATGACATGATATGATTTCATAATAGCGCCGCAGTTAGGAGATCATCACTGCCTGCACTCCCCTGAAAAGGCGTAGCATGGAAAAAGATAAGACAGACAAACACAATCCCTTCCCTACAGACCCAGAGGGGAACATTAGTGCTATGAGGCATAGCGATGTACGAGTTACCAAAGCACTGGGTTCAGTTTATCCACCTTGTCCTGTAGCTTCAGCCTTAAAGTCGATGTAGTAACCTGGGCCCTCATTTATCAACAGTGCTTACACACAGATGTGTGTGTAAGAACAGTTTCATGCAAAGTGTGAGATCTACCAACTTATGTACTTATGTAGGAATGTGTAAATATAAGTACTGTAAGCATGCTTACACAGAGAATATAGTGGCTGAATTGCGATACTACAAAAATAAAGTGCTGCTGCATGTGTCCTGTCCTTTAATTGCAAATACTCATAATTTCACACTTTAAGCTAAACGTTTGTACAATTAGTGTGAAAAGCTATGAAAAGCAGTTGGGAAGTCGAGTTGAAATGTTGCTATATGGTCATGGTTGATCTCACTTTGCTGGAAGATTTGGCAAATAAAAAGCACGCTAATCTGTTAATGAGAGCACGTAATGGCTTCTCAGTCGGTGCCGATTTCTTTGCTATGACTTCGGTGAGGACATATATAGTCACGTGATAACAAAGGGAGGTGATGTCACCATAAATGGTTCATTGGAGGCGTTTCTGATTGCAAATGACCATGAACGTGAATGAGCATGGTGCTTATGAACATGTGGGATTTATCAACAATGAATACTTACTCATGTGCGTAAGATCTGTGTGCACACGTTTGAGAAATAAAGATTTATTTTTGTACTTAAATTCTAAATTTCATTCATAGAACAAAATATAGATCCTTTTCTAAGCACTCTTGATAAATGAGGGCCTTTAAGTGTTTGTGTTGTTTTTTTTGCAGCAAAGTGCATTACTCAGTAAAAATAAATATATAAATAAAATGCTACAGTAAATGGTAAAATCCCTTAATGTATATGGTGAAATACTGTAATGGACATTACATGTAAAATAGAATTTACAGTAAATAACCGTAAATTGACATTCCCATTTAAATTCTTTTATTTTTTTTACTATGTTTTTCTTAGTTTTTTCTTTTCAGTTTTCTACATTAGGATTGTATATTGCACGTAATGTGGTTAAATTAATGTTGTTTTTTTTTTTTTCAGTTTCATGTCTGTTACCGTGATGGTGTTTAGTGTTTGTGTGAATGACACTGCACCTTTTATATTTTAATATTTAAAAGCTGCTTGTGATAGGCTTTGATTCGTCATGTGACTCATCACTAACTGCATTTGGTGGTTATTTGTACATTACAAAGGATAAAAAACAGATTTCAATACTTCAATAGGTTGGTATATTAACATTATATCAGTTAATGAAATTATGGTATTTAACTGTAAATTTAAGTTAAAACGTTATACCTAAAATGTAGCTAGCATATTTTTATTGTAAAATTCTGGCAACCACTACTGTACATTTTACAGATTGTTTTTTTTTTTTTTTTTTTACAGTGCATACTGAGCAAATGGACTGTAGCATTTGGGTCATTACGGTGTATTACACAAATTTGGAGCATTTGACCCACACAATTGCAGTTCTCCGAGGTTAAACACTCAACCAACCACCTTTTTAACCTCATCTTTGAGTTTTGCACCTTACACCATCTGGTTAATGTGTCTCCTGTAAACTAATTGTATTAAGTGTATTTCCGAATGAACTGCTGCAGTCTTAATAGTAGAACATGCTATGTTGACATTCATAATACTAAGTTTCTATGCACTGTGCTGTGAAATTACTTCCATGACATTTAGGAATGTTTACCCCAAAATTCGTATTATTATAATGTCGATCAAGTAATGCTATTTGAGTGGTTTGTATATGTTTAATTAAATCTGTTAAAAAAATAGGCATTATTATTATTATTATTATTATTATTATTATTATTATTATTATTATTATTAAGGGCTCTGATATAGCTCACAACCTTTTATGACATAATACGTTACCCTATTATGTGGTATTATTGTCTTTGCAAAGAAAGAAATAAACAAATAAAATGCCAAAGTACTAATATACCAAATCTGCAATCAGATGCCAGACATGTAAAAATTATTTCAAACACACACACACACACACACACACACATAAAATATATATATATTTTTAAATGATTTATATACTTTACTATAAACTACACATTTATTTGACACATTTTGAGCAATAAAACAATGCTCAAACAAACTGGAACACATTTGAATCATTAAAAAAAGCATATGGTGTATTATTGATTATTGTGTGACCGATCAATCTGTATGAATAAGTCATTGCCAATAATAGCGCTCTGTAATTCTGTTTGCTGGGGGCTTGGTCCTGGATGCCAGGTCACTGGCTGGGAAGAGAACATGCTCTGACCCCCAGGGGGTGAAGTCGCCATCTGTGTAACCGTCATTAAACTAATGAACCATGCTCCACAAACAAGAGAGGTAACAGAGAAATGCTAAGCAGAAGATAAGTGACGTTTACTTCACTTTTTTTTAAGCTTGTGGTGATTAACAATCCATTTGTTCGCCTCTTGTGTGTAACATCAAACAGTTTGTGCTTATACATTCAATTTGTCAATGATCACAGTGTTCCAGTTTGTTTGTACTACCACTAAGTAGCATCGGTTAGAAGATAAGATTTGGATTCTGACTGAAGTGTCGTATTAATGTCTTACAAGAGTGCATGATTAGGTGGAGCAAGATACTCTTGGCCCCTTGGGGTCAGTGAGGTCTCTTTGATTTGGCTTTTGCCACCAAGTTTGGCAATACGAAAAGCAGGCACTCTGAGCCGCCACATGCATTTGATCTAGCAAGAAGACGGCCAATAAATTTCACAAGGGCTGGATATTGGACTCTTGATGTGGCGAATAAGTAGGGCCTCATCTGAATGTAAATGTGCCTCTGAAATGGCATTTCATGGGACTGGGGGACCTGTGTAGGATTGATGTAGAATTCCAGCACTGCCAGTAATATTGAAAAAAAGGTTAGGATAACGTCAACTAACCTCCTCAAACCTGGTGATTACAGTCATCTGAGAAGATACAGTATATGTGGCCAAAATTATTAACACTAGTAATTTCATCAGCTAAAAAAAAAACTGTTAATGTTAAAGAAATGTTAATTTTCACTCAATCTCCTGTTAATCTTGAGTACCTATAGAGTAGTACTGCATCCTTCATATCTCCAAAAAGTCTTTAGTTTTATTATATTTATGAGAGAAAAATAGTGACGTGTGGGCGGAGCTAAAGAATCACGAGCGCGAGTAGGCTTTTGCGTTGAGAGCATTTGGAAGCTGTGACATTACCGTGAGGAAAAAAAAACATCATCCAAAACAAACCATGGCTAACAGTCAGATTCAGCCATATATTTATGATCCAGAATCAGATCCAGAGGCTGAAACTGAATGAGAGCAGCAGCATCAACGACTACAACAGGACGTCTCTATGTGGTAGCTAGCAAGCAAGCGCAAGGTTGGGGGTTCGATTTCCCCGGGAACACATGATATGTAAAAATTGATAGCCTGAATGCATTGTAAGTCGCTTTGGATAAAAGCGTCTGCTAAATGCATACATTTTAATTTAGTTAACATGAACTAAAAACAAACAATAGCCTACTTCTACAACATTGACTAATGCACTATTAAAATCAAAAGTTGTGTTTGTTAACATCAGTTTATGCACTGTGAACTAACAATGCACAACTGTATTTAGTTACTGTATATGTATTAACTAATGTAAACAAAGATTAATAAATACTGTAATAAATGTTAATTAACTCATTAAATGACATCTTATTGCAAAATGTTACCAATATTTTTTTTTTCTATCATTATTATTAGTGAACGTATGTTTAGCTTTTCTTTTTAATAGTCAACTTATTTCAGGTCATCGTCATAAAAGCTCTGTAAACACTGCCAAAGACATTCCATCATGCTGAATGCTCACTAAAAACTGACAAAGTCATCATGTGTTCAGACCATTTCAAGTTATATTTTGATGTGACATGAAGTAGTGGCATCTAAACCGGAGAGTTGTTTACTTAGTTCATAAATAGTCAATAACGCCATTATTTTCTTTATTCAGACCAAGAGCTTGCATGAAAACAAGATGCAAGATTGATCACACGAACCAATCACATCAAACCATAGCCGATCATATCCAATTATAGCACGATGGAGACATTGCCTCCTCTAATGTGATTTCTCCCCATTCATCTCAGTGAGCCTCCAGGAAAGTCACGGCACGCTTTGGTGTGTCTGTAGAAAGTCAATGGATCTTAGGGAGGCATACCTCTGCTATAACTTTACTTGCGGGTGTCGCTGTTGGAAAGTATTACAAAAAGTCACTTGTTTTTAGTCATATTTGCGCCATTTTATTTTTGTAATATTATAGTAAGGGTCAACCCTAAATATTGATTCATTTGTTAGCCAATGAAAGCCTTTAAAACATATGATGTTTTTCAGTATACCATAGAAACATGTAGAAAAAATACTGCAGCAGCAATCTTAGAAAAAAACACAAAATCTGTCAGTGCCAAAACTTCTGGCCATGACATAAACACATACACACAAACACACACACACACACGTTTAGTTTAGCTCCAAAGCATCAGCATGGAAGTCTGGTAACCATGAAGACCTTGATTAGCTGTTTCAGTAGAGTTTATTTGGAGTTGAAGCTAAACTCTGCAGGAAAGTGGACCTTCAAGACCACAGGATTGGACAACACCGTGCTATTCTAAAAATAGGTGTTCAAGCACAGTTGGAACTGAACTCTACAGGAAAGTAGTTATTTAAGTAGAGGACCGAGCACCCGTGCTACACGTAATTATATTGTGTGCAGCACTAATTATTACAATTTCGCTTTGTTTCAGCACTGCTGCCCTTAACCGTATGTCACAACTCACCAGACGAGAGCTACTTCTGCCTGTTCAGATGACTTGCGTACCATGCAGTTTCTCTCATGTTTGGATCTCATGTTTGAATATTTAGTGTTAAATGAGCTTATGCCAGGGTTGTCCAGTCTTGCTCCTAGAGGACTAGTTTCCTGCAGAGTTTAACCCCACAAAACCTTCCTTAATGTTTCTAGTGTTGCTGAAAAACCTTAATTAGCTGTTTCAGGTGTGTTTAATTAGGGCTAAACCTAAGCTTTTAGGCATTGCTACACCACTACACCATTTTGTTTTCTTATGAGTCCAAACTCCAACTCCAACCAACTCGAACATACTGTACTTAACTGGAATTTTCTAAACTTGCTTTGGGTGCTATTTGACCGCAAAGGTTTAGGGTGCCATTTAGGAGAGGGCCTGAAGTAAACCACATGACTTTTGGTTGTCCCAGATGAAGGGCTATGGGTCCTCCAGGACAGGTTTGAGAACCACTGCTCTAGATTATTTCTTACTGGTCCAAAAAAGTAGCTATGATATTTTGGCCTCTAGATTTCCTCATTTTCCCCCTTCAGACTTGACTAAATGGTCCTCAATGGAAGTTTGACTCAGTGCGACCTCTTTCACCTATATTTTCAACCTGTCCCTTCCTGTAGAACAGGGGTGTCCAATCCTGCATAGTTTATCTTCAACTCCAATTAAGCACACCTGACCCAGCTAATCAAGCTCCGCAAGCTCACTATAAATATCCAGGAATAGGGGTCTGGAGCAGGTTGATGCTAAACTCTGCAGGACATTAGCCCTCCAGGGGCAGGATTAGACTTTCCTGCTGTAGAGTTTCAGAAGAGTTTAAAACTGCACTCAGATCTATCAATATACCAGCATCTGCTTTTAGCATGCATAGATCTCAATATTAATAGAAATATCAAATTTCCAAATGATCTGAGCTATGTAATCTACATTATTTGTATACCTCAAATCATTACTGTACATCATTTGACTTGAATGGATTGGTGTCTTTTCATTTTAGAAGAAATGTCTAAAACAAAGTCTCCTGACATAGGAAAGAAAAGCTTTGATAAACAATGAAATATCCCTCTGACACTGTTTGAACCATTGCAACAACAAAATAATATTTCTCATGAGACAGGATTACAAAAAACAAGCTGACCCCTCTTATTTTTTACTTTTACAGTATATTCACATCTAATAGAGACACTACTTTTGTTCTTAAACAAATCCATAGTTTTAAAATCAATAATGTATATATGATGAGGCATATAGAGTACAATGGTAGAGATGTACTACATTACATATTTTTGGCTTTACCTTCCACCCCTGAAATGTAAGCATCAATACACATATTCAAATGTTTATAAATGATCCAAAAGCTTCACACCAGTATCTATTTGGATTACAGATATAACCTCTCTTTGTTTTTCTCCATTACCACCAGTGTTTGTTTTCCTCCTCGGTTTCTCCTTCCTTGCATAAGAAGAGCTGCGTGTTTTCAGAGCTCAACTCCCTCCGGCAGAATTTCAATGGCCTTCTCCACCGCTACGTTTCCTGCTTAGGGATCAGTGCACAGTACTGCCGCATCTACCCAACAGCACACTTCAAAAGTAAAATCTCCTAACGTTCGCATTCTCACTGTGATGCCGTTGGTTAATCCTGGCCTACGCGCTGCAAAACCTGCAAAGATAAAATGAGGCCATCGATTGGGTTCCCTTGTAAACTGCTCCACTGAAACGCCTTGCGATATGTACTGTATAGTGTCTTCTTATATCTTGCTCATTATCAGGCCACAGCAGAGCTTTAGAACTTGAACATCAGCTGATAATGATAGCGCCAGCATGGCTGGAGAGATCAGGAGATTTCTACCCTTGTACACAGACACAATTAGTCAGTGTTGCTGATAAAACAGACGAGGCATAACTCAGGCTGTTGTTACGATGTGCAAGCTCATGAAATCTGGGTTAATTAGCGGGGCTTGCTAAGAAAAGCATCACTGCTGCTCATACTTAGGGCTAGGATTGTGGACAAACAATGAACCATAATGATACTGATGCCTTTCTGAGCAAGTAGCACAACCTAGTTAATGTAAACAACATTTCGATGGATCTTCAGAAAGTTTTGGAGCCGCTGTTTCAAGCGCTTATAGTTTTCACAGTTCCACTGCTTCTTTGGAATTGGTGTGACTTCACCTCCCGGTGACATCTTTCCTGAGGTAAAATCCTCAACACTTACAAGTGTATTTCTCGAATAAAACAAGTCATCTTTCTTTTTTTGGCAGCAGGAGAACCTCGCAAGCTGCCGCCGTGCTAATTTTAAAACCTGACTGTGTTTCTCGACAATGACGGCTGACAGGAAACCCATCCACAACACAAATCCTCTCGTACTCCTCTTTTTGGTTTGGCTTCAGAACTTCATCTTAATGAATGCCAGATGAAGCCTTCATCCTGTAATTTGTCAGGAAAAGAGATGACTCAGTTAAAGGCCAAATACAAGATCGGCTTTGTAGGGAAATATATCAGACGCCAAGAGGCAGAACCACAACTAGAAAACTGGGGCGCTGTGACAGCTTCTTTCTCAGCTCACCTCATTTGAGGACTTCAATGTTACGCAGATGTCCCAGACTCCAGTACTTGTGTTCCTTCAAGTCTCAGAGCTGTAATGAGCTCATTACACACTCTCTGAAAATGTCATGGACCCAGCCTACAAGCATAGTTTTTCCTTCTAGAATAGCATGTGGTTTAAGGCCCTTTGCTGTAGTGCGTGTGAAGCGAAATGCCATTGTGTGTGAACGATGAAGAGCTGACCCAGTCCCATTTTACATTACGATACAATCTGAAACAGTTTGGTACCGTATCTTTCAAAAGGTCAACTGTATGAAACAGCCATCTTCTGTAAGATAAGACTGTGTGAAATTCAGAATTACATTGCTACATGATAACTGTTAACATTTAAAGGAGTTAAACAAACAAAAAAAAGTGGCTGATATTTGCATACCTTGAATGTAAAGTCACTTTTTTATAGAAAACATCTTCCAAATGCAAAAAAGTTAATGTAAATGAAAGAAAACCAGACACCCCGAGAGCCAGGAGAGTAGCAAAGTGGTTATTGTGGCATGTAAATAATGAATTTACAAAATGATTATGCTGTCTTGCCAGTTTAATGTTGTTGAAATGTACGTCTTCATCAGTACTGCTTTCATTGGTTTTACTCTAATACCTTGATTCTGTACATACACCCTTCAGCTTAACACACATGAAACATTAACTCACCACCTTGAGGACCAAATTATGTGAAGATTTATTACATTAAAATTAGAGGTTTTGTTGTGAAACTCTGTCTTGGCCTCGGGGAATTAAACATACTGATGCAAAAACACCGCAATTAACGGTGACATAGCAGTTTGATTAAAAGTTCTAGGGACTTATGTGTAATTGCAAAGTATTTTGGGAAATCTTTGAAGCTGTTGATCACTCCTCGCTGTTGGGAAAAGCATTGCATGCATACTTGCAGCAAAAGTCATGGATAAAGGTTGTGGCTACAGGTCACACCCCACATTATGTCTCTATTTGTACTAATTAAAGATTTGTCCATCACTATACGCAGATGGAAACTGGCTTCTCCAGTAATTGAGGTGTAATTGCTACGTATTCACTCAGTAATGCATCCATTGATTCGAGTGTAATTAGGTTAATGCTTGATGCCGGGTCAAGAGACAGAGGTGAAGTTGGTGAATTTGTGCTGGGAAGTATGGAAAGTTTCAGTCTTGGGAATTAGGGTTGTTACAACTTCTTGTATATTCAGAAGAAAAAAAAATTGTGTCAGTGGGATAATAAAAATAAGCGATTCATTAATTTAAATTCTCTGAAAAAAAAAAGAGTTATCTTATTTTTTTATTCTCAAGCAGATATTGAGAGTTTTAGAATTTCTAGATATTTTACTGGGAAAATAAAACCAAAAATATTAAGAACACAATAACTATGCAATACAATAATTCCCCAGAGCCATTTATATTTGCATGGAGGTCATAGAGACCTTGAAAAAAGTCATACCACACTATATGAAAGACAAAGATGAGCACATTTCAGCATTAATATTTTATATAAGAGAATAAAGCTGTGAGGTTTTTTTTTTTTTTTTTTAGGCTAGGGGTGTAGAAAGACACAAAGGGTTTGGTGCAGCTGACATCATCAGAAACGAGAATGATCAGACTTCATTTTGCTTCAGGCTGACGATGGATTAACCTGCCCGACTGACGGTACATCTCAGGGCTTTGTTGAAATTTGAGGTTAGCTGAACGCACATTTGCATCTTGTTGGAATGTAGTTCCACCACAGCTCTCTATTAAAGAAGAACTGAAGCACATGGAAGTGCTTGCCTCATAAATGTTTAAATACAATCATTAGAACCCATGTATTAGTGTATTGTAATATATTAGCTTGTATATTACAAACAAACAACATGTGAGTATGTTGATAAGCTAACAACACATTAGCATGTTAACAAATTTTTAAGCTAATCACGTCAACACATGTAAACAACAGCAATGTGTTAGCATGTTCTTATGCTAAGTTACCACACTGCTTATTTAGCAATAGTTTAACAAATCTATTTTTAACTTATACATGTGTAAATATGTGAATATTTTCATTATTGGAATTCAAATATGGTAACATGTTTTAGCTTAGCAACATGCTAAAACTATGTTAATGTGCTAACATGTTTTAATTTAACGACATGCTAACCAGGGTTTAAAAACGGAAAAACTATTAAACTTGATTAGATTTTTTTTTTTTTCTGGTTATGTTCTTATTTTCTAGTTTTTCTTTAATTTTTTTGAGGTTCTCCAATGCAATGGTGCTAAGATGTTGTTAGCTTAGCAGCATGCAAACAATTTATTATCTTAACAGCAAGATACTGTAAATTGTTAGGTTAGAAGCATGCTGACAAGATAACTTGTTAGTATGCTAGTAAGCTAACAACATGTCAGCACTTTACTAAGCTAGCACACAATTTAAGTAAGCATTTTAACATGTTGCTTAGCTAACAACTTGTTGGAATGTTGCTTAGCCAACATTTCAAAATGGTTTAATTTTAAATTCTAATTTAAATCAAATTTAAAAAAAAAAGAGTTGCATGCAACAATGTAATCTTTAAAATACATATTAATTAAAAAATAGTGAGTATTTCAAAATGAAATATTCTATGTGTTCGTTCCTGGTCTTATGAACAATGCATGTCATACAGAAGAAATGACATGTAATTTTTGACCAGTTCCTCTTATTTTTCAACTCCATTCAACCACTTGGTTTCATAATGGTAACCATTTTTACAATCCAAATTTCTCATTGATACATCACATTACAGAGGTATAACGGGTTGTGAACACCATTTCACACAACTATTAATTACATGATCAAAAGGAGCAGCACAAATAGGTCAATGATTCCGCATTTATGCCCTTTTTCCACCTCTGGCGACTGTTCCTCTTTTAACACAAACAGACAGGTTGTGAATACAGAATAGTACCTTTTCGCCATCAACCAGCATGGATGTCAGCCATTGGTTAAATGAAAAGTGGCACAAGAGTCCCATCTTGTAATACAACACAAGATGTGACACTCCAATTAACTGCTGAGCAAACTAACAAGCACAAAAAACATCATTCTCTTAATTCTGAATCACACAATGCCAATAAGCAAGCAAGACAATGAGTGACAAGCAATTACAAAGTTACACAAAAAAAGATATTGAAGTCTTAAAGAAAATGTAAAGGCTCTTGACACAAATTTCAGGTTTCCATTAATGAAGACCGTGGCAATATGAGTAAATAAACAGCCTGTCATGGCTAAATTGCTACGTTGGCAGTCTGTTTAGACATGGGATTGTTGCAGTCTTTGTTGATAATAATATTTAAAATTACATGTCTGCTAAGGCTGTTGTCAAATCATTTTGCAATTTTTCAGTGACAAAATTTGATATTTTGAGATGAGTGGTCTCCTAATAATAAACAGAAGAAACAGTTCATTAAAAAATAAATAAGAAAAAGTCAATTTACACAGCATTACAACGTTATTTGAGTTGCCAGTGAAACACAAAAGAAGATACTTAGCAGAATGATCAAACTGTACTCTATTAAACTTAATTATATAATTGTAAAAATGAAATTGTAACCAAAAATGACCAAAAAAGCCATAAATAAATATGTTTGCCAAATGACAAGTAGCCATGTCCAATTGAGCATAGGGATAGATGGTTGTTAGCAGTTGGGAAAGAATTCAGTGCCTCTTCTGAGTAGCATTTACATGCATGAATGCTTTGGGGATCGTGCTATGTTAGGCAGAACAGGGCCTCCAAATTTGATAGTGAAATCTGCATAATATATTTTGCTGTGCATCACAAATATATGAAGCATCACTTGGGAAAAATCCTCTCTTGGTCTAATTTCCATGAAGTGCAGTGTACTTTCCACAATGCGAACACAAATTTGTCTATCTCCTGGTTGAGCTGTATCTCTGTGTGAAATTAAAGCGCTCTATAAATCCTCATACATAAATACATGTGTTCCAGTGTTGACTGGTATTCAAACAGCATATAACAGCTCTGCACCTGAATAACACACAAACAGTTCAATACATTGAGATTTCTTACCAGAAATGTTTGTTCACTATTGTAAATGCAGACAGTTATGAATGCTGACAGCAGTTTGGGACCAAAGAGACGAACAAGACTTGGGACTTGAATGTTCTGAACAAGTAACTCTGTAGAGAATACTTGACCTCAGTCTGACTTTCTGTGTGTATATTCAGATATTAGATCTTCATTTATGCCTAATTTATAACTCAAAATCCTCAAAGGAGACTTTGTGACAATAATCAGACCAGACTATGACTGTCTGACAGTTTACGAAACAGATACTAATCCATAATTGATTCATGAAAGAAATTGTGTAGTGAAACAAGACAAAAGAACAGAGAACTAATAAAAATAAATGTTTTCTTATAATGCCAGGATGTGCAAATAAGTAACTACTGCATAAAAAGGCAAAAGGGCAGGTAATTCATATTCAAAATTTATGGAGAGATGAAAAGTGCAGGGGTTGGGTTTGTAGAAATGCTAATTTTACAATGTCACAAATTATAAACCAGGATCTGAACAAAAAAGCCATCCAAGGACAAGAGGAAAAATAAAAATGAACAGCAAGGGGAAAGCACTGGCTCACGATCGCTTGTGTTATTTACATTAAGAGGCAAAGGTTGTAAAAAGCAGAGAAATGGCTGGCACTTGTTCAGAAGGGTCGCAATAAGATCATAGATCAATTATCACAATGCGAAACATTTACAGTGACATATTAACAAGTCTGTAACTTGTAATGCAGACAGGAAATAAAAACTGTAGCCAACTGAGTGGCAGATTAATTGAGTTGCAGCAAGAGAGGATGTTATATAGGACTCCAGAAGGATGGGAAGGGCCCTGTGCAAAATCTAGTGTACACTACAATTCTGTGACTAGAAAGTGACAGAAAGCTGCAGATTGGATATTTCATTTTTACCAACACCCTTCTTTACTTGTGAATAGTCAAGGATGCAAAGACTTAGGCTCCAGTAAACTAGAGGGCAGTAATGCGCAATCATAAAAACACTAATAATAGCATTATGAGTTACCCATGGTTTTATTGATATTTGTAGGACATTTTTTAACAACTTCTTATACCCAATTTGCTTCAAACAATATGTTTCTTTAACCATCATGTAAGATACTGGTTTGTTGGTTGCTGTTTTGCCACCATGTGGGTTTCCTTGACTATTTTCATGGCAAGTAACTAGTTAAAATGGCAAAAACATAAATAAAATGTTTTAATGTGTGCTTTAGCTAAAAGCTCTAAAATGGATTCAGGGTTTGCTCTTCAAGAGGCTCTGGCATTTAATATTAAGAGCATCTTTAGGAGGTGGACAACTTACATGACTTTGTTCAGACTTTGTAGGTATATTGTGTCCTACCTACACTGAGGTGTACAAATTCTTGGTTCACTGGCACTGCAGCGTCATTGCAAATGCTAAGTAGAACATCAGTAGCTTTGCCAAGGAGAAATTTTGCTTGACTGGCTGACCCCCCTGACCAGGAACTTTGGGCAACAAGGGACGGAATGGCCTAAGGCTACTAGTCCCAGAAGCTATTAAGATCCGCTACAGAGAACAGGCAGTGAGTTCGTATATGTTGTTCCAACTGGGTCATACAAAGTTGCTACAGAGCTGACGCAAATATACAGGGGGGTTGAAATGTTTGAGAACACAATGAAAATCTGGGATTCTGTTTAAATAAAGCCTATTTCACACTGCGATTCCGGCAAATACACGGGTAAAGTGTTTCAGCAGTTGTTCCGGGGTCGCTAGATTTTGCACTTTCACACTGCCAGTGATGTCCCGGGATATGTGCGTGCTTTCAAACACAACCCATAAAGGTCCCGTAATGACACGTGACATCAGGGCATGACGTTTAATGTACGAGTCGAAACGTTAGGCACGTACTACTTTCACTGAAGCTGAAGGCGAATGATCTCCGCGTCAGTGTGGAAAGTGAGGAACAAACTGATCTCTGCTTCATTACAGTTTGAACATATTTTTTTGTCGCGAACGTTGATCTTCCTTCAAAACAGCCGGTAAAAGAGCTGCGCGATAACGTGCGTCATCACTACGACATGGCATCAGATCTGGCTTTTGTTCACACAGTGCTCATCCCAATATATATATACAATTTTCCGGGTCCAATGTGCACACTGGGGGCTTAAGGGAAATCAACAAACATGTTTAGGAAATTTTTTTAGAAATTGGAACATTCTCAAGCATGCGGAGTATCATCAGTTTTAGTTCACGCTATCTTAAGTTTTCCAAAAAAAAAATGTACTCAAATGTGTAAAAAAAAAAAAAAAAATGCAAAACACTAGTGGTTTCAGACGTTTGCACCTTACTGTACAGCATTTTATCCAGAATTTCAAAGATATTGCAATTCCCAAAGCAGATTTTTCATTCTCTTTATACTTTAATAGAGACTCTTACATCTACGTGATGCCCTACTTTCATACCAGAAACACAATAGACTGGTTAGACTCTCAAACGCATTATCCTCTGAATTGAAATGGACTTCCTGTGATCGATGGAGTTACAGCAGGGAAAACCACTCATGGTAATGCCATCCACTCATGGTAATGGAGGAAACCCAACACTCTTGAATCAGTGGGTGGGATGCCATGTTCTTGTCAAAGCAATATTCATCCAGACTAGACCCTGTCTAAAGATGTAATGCAGATGAAGGAGAAAATAGGAGGATTTTTCGAACATTTCCTATTATATATTATATAATTAGAGATTATTTCTGTGAGGTCTATATAAATTATAACATGGAGTATAAAAAAAAAAACTAAAGATCAATTGTACACAACACCACTGCCATTTTTAAAGAAAATCTCTTGTCCTTTTTAAAATGAGTGTGTTGTTTTGGTAGCAATGTAAATGTCTTTTTCTTCTTTTTTTCGGAGCTATAAAATGTACTCTATTAAAATACTATAAGTCTTCCTACTTCAAAATGTCATATTCAGTTTAGTGTGTTACTTATAAATTATTTGAATTATTAACATAATTTATATATATATATATATATATATATATATATATATATATATATATATATATATATATATATATATATATATATATATAATTACAGACAGACCAAAAGTTTGGACACACCTTCTCTTTCAAAGAGTTTTCTTTATTTTCATGACTATGAAAATTGTACAGTCACACTGAAGGCATGACACAAGGGTTAAATCTTCACAAAATGCATTGCAAATGCAAAACATGGTAGTAAAAGTATGGGAAAAAATAAAGCATTAGTGTAAAAGCAACCACTGGATTGTCAAAAGCAATCACCCAAATATGAAGCAACATGGTGTTTTGCAACAACACCACAGCCAAATGAAAACCCAGGTGTGCGTTTGAAATCCACTTTACATCTAAAATAAACGATGTCCCTCATTGACTGCGATTAACTGTGCCATGTTGTCGCAACTTCAAATCATTGCACAGAGTCATCCACTTCCCTAGGTACAATATTACCATGGTAACATGTTCTGGCACAATTACCCTCAGACTCGGGCACCAGATTTACAGCGCAGCTGAAATGTCTGAGCACAGAACTAGGTTGTCAAGTATTTTACTTTTGGAAAATGAGAAATGTATGCCTCACTCCGCTGAGTAGTCTCATTAAGAGAGAAGATTGTGTTTTTCATCAAACATATTACATTATGGATTTTAAAAGGAATAGTTCACCCGAAAAAAAAGACAAAAAAGAAAGAAGTTTCTGTCATTATTTACTCTACCCCATGTTGTTCCCAATTCCATGTACCATTTTTCTCAGTTCAACGTAAAAGGAGAAATTCTTCAAAATCTTGATGCTACAGAGCTACTCCAGCCACCTAATTATCCATATCTAGCTGAAATAAAAAAGGTTTTACTTAGAAATATTACACGTGTGATCAGTTTATTTTTTATTTGTTTAAATATGTTTTGAGCATTATTGTAAAAGCTGATTGTGATGTTGTAGCACAGCACTGCACATGACATAGAGACAAAATATACTGTATAGTAGTCAATATTTGGATCAAATAAAGTGGATCAAAAAAGTTTATCAAAGTTATCCTAGGACAACATTAGGTATTGTTTTGGTTTTGCGACAACTTTGATGAAAGTTTTGATATACTTCGAATGCTGACTAGTGTAGTTATCATGGATACAAAAAGTACAACTTATGTTCCATCATTTTAGCAAATTGTGGTGATTGTTTCATCGTTTTAGTAATCATCTTACTAATTTCTTCCCTTCTTTTAGTAAATTGTGGCCACGTTGTGCTAATTTATTCACCCATTTACGTAAATCATGGCCACGTTGTATTGATTAATTCCTTTGTTATAGTAAATTGTAGCCATGTTGTACTAATTTGTTCCCTCATTTTCGTAACCCGCATCCCTGTTGTTTCAATTCTTCCCTAGTTGTACTAAATCATGGCCGCGTTGTACTAATGTGTTCACTAGATTTAGTAAATAGTGGCCACTTTGTACTCATTTATTACTTCACTGAAGCAAATAGTTGCTACGTTGTACTAGTTTGTTACCTAGTTTTGGTAAACAATGTCTACGTTGTACTACTTTGTTGCCTCATTTACATAAATCATGGCCACGTTATATTAATTTATTCTCTAATTATAGTAAATCATAGCCATGTTGAACTATTCGTTTCCTTGCTTCAGTAAATCGTGACCACATTGTTCTAATCTCTTCCTTCGTTTTAGTAAATCATAGCCATGTTGTACTGATTTGCTCCCTAATTTACGAAAATCATAGCTACATTTTTTTTTATTATTATTCTCTTTTTTTACTAAATCATGCCCATGTTTTGCTAAGTTGTTCTCTCATTTTAGAAAAAAATTGTGGTTAAATTGTGGTAATTCATTCCCTCTAATTGATTTCCATTGGCAAAGTTGGTTACATACTGTAGTTATTCAGTGATTTTACTGTATCTGAAGTCAACACATTCAACATTTTCAGTGTGGACAGACTCAAGCTGTTTCACCATGAAACGTCATGGGTTGCGTCTGTTGTATTCGTGTTTGTGAATCAGGCGCTAAAACAATTCATTCTTAGTGAAGAATGACTTCCAATCTCAGCCAGATTTCCTCCAAAATGCAAAGGTTTCACTGGCTGTTCATGTAGCTGTACATAATCCATGATTCAGCGCTCTCCAGAATTTGCTACAAATTGAGCAAGTGATTCCCATCACTGCAGTTCCTATCTGGACCGCTGGTCATTAGACTCTGCCTGCAGCTCCGCGATATGCCCTGACATAATGTAGATGATTCCATGAACCCTCATCATTAGCCCTCGACGAACTCCCCGAGACCCCAACCAATCACACGCCCGGTCAAGCATCCCAATCAGTCCGGGTCAAGATGAGCGGCCAGAACAGTTCTCCCAGCAAACGCTGAGGAGAGAAAATGGTAGCCTCTTCTTAAAGAGGCTTCATTTCTCAAGCACAGGTCAAGAAGGCTAACGTGGCAGCTCAGTCAACTGTTGTATTCATATAAACAAAAAGTACTTGGGGACAATCACTTGCCACTTACCCCTTATGACCGCCAGAGCTGCAGTGTTCAAGAGGATTGAGTGTGTCAGTCAACGGGACTTTGAAAGTTTGATGTAGATATACACAACCCTTGTGCAAAGAACCTGGTATAATAGCAACAGATGCTAATAAGCTTCTACAGACACTAATAAAATTCAATTCGAATAGTATTTAAAAAGTGACCCATTTTTTACATGGGTTACTGAATCCATGAGGTCTTAATTTCACCCGCTAGCGTCAAGTCTTAATGGTTACAACTACCGACAAGTGGCTATTTGAACCAGTCTACCTTAAATAATGCAGATAAGCTCTGCACAAATGAGTCGGTGTAATATAACAAAACTGTATTACATATTTAAACTCAGCATGAAATGAAAAATAATACTAACTGCTTCCTTTAAACATATCCCAGTACTCATTATAACAAACGCATTGCACCATTTCTGAAACAACTTTAGTATTTTTAGGTGAAGTCACCCAGGAGGTCTATAATATCTGAATAGCATTACATGTTACCATTGCCATCACAGTAAACAGTGTTTTTTTTTTTTTTATTATTATTATTATTCCTAATGAAACATCTACTTGAACCTAATTTACTTTTAAAATATTTTAAACTGACAAATAATAATAATAATAATATATGTGTATAAAATGGTGCTATTTTCATCCTTTTTACCTGGAAATCCCGTTATATGTAAAAGGTACTAATATGTACCAATATTGCATATTACTAGCTATTATTTAGCTAGTTTTAAAGTACTTACATACTAATTAATGCACTAAAGTTATCTTTTAATGGTAAATAAAGTGCAAAGATGTACCTTTTAAAAGATTACTCCCATGGTGACAGCTTTTGAAGGCTTTTTCATATTGACTTCAAGGCACATTTACTTGTATTGGCATGTGTTTTTTTTTTTAGTTCATTCACTGCCTTCAAAATCTCTCCTCTAAGGTTGGTTGGAGTGAGCGTCACAATATGCTGTAAAAAATTACAAGTGAAATGCAAGAGACATGCTATGTTGATGCTCGAGGGTCTGTTTGGACAGACCACAATGTTCTCCAGAACTCTTCTGCACTGCCAACGTAAGGTGCCCATTCAGATTACACATTTCTGCTGGACAACCCAAATCCAAGAACACCTAGAGCACCGCTCTTGTCTGCTGGTACCAGCATTGGCCTCTCACATCCCAACTTTCCACTTGGCTTCTTCGCCTTTGGACATATATGTCAGACAAGAGCACCGTTCACTCTTCGCCAGCAAAACTGCCACCCTGGGCTACGCTAGAGACTGAATAACACCAACCTACCGAGCCAACTGTGAGGAGCAAACAATAATGTCGATTGTTTCAGACAAGGTGCTGCTGCAGATTAGGTTGTAGACTGTGTAATAGTTTGTGGCTATGGATGGAAGACGGGTGGGATGGATAGACGCAGGGCTGCGGAGGTAAAAGCGGGAGACTGTTATTTAGCAAGTGACCTGAAAATGCCATACCCATTATTCCAGTTCGCTGTAATCCTAAATCCTAAAAACTTAAAGTTTTAAGTACAGTTCTTTCACGGGTCACGCAACACATTTTTTATTATTATTCAAAACATTTCCAAGCATATTTTCAACAGGGAACGGGGAGTTTTAAACACATACTGGAAAAAAGGAAGTCGTTTTTCCCTTTACAATTGTCCTTTATTTGGGCACAATAACATCTGATGTAGTAAAATACTAGCACTCTTCCAACGTAGGCAGCATTTTAGGCATCACAGGAACACTCCCGACATAAAGTTTCTTCCAAAAGGTACAATCATTTCTGAGGTTATGTTCTCTAAGAAAATAAAATTGTATATAATTAATAATGAATATAAATTAATTACATTGTGTGTATATATGCTTAAAAAAAGTATCATATTGTTAGCTTAGCAAGAAGTTAACACCAAATTCTACTCAAATCAAATTCAAACCAAGTCATCTTCACATGACAAACACTATTTGTTATTTGTAAGGGCACAAAGAGCTGATTTCTATGTAGTGTGAACACATACTGACCACTCATAAGAGTTCATTTCAGTTCTGTCATGGTACATGACAATGTTAATGTATTTGGTCTTGGCAGAATAGATCTGCTACGCTGCTGCTGCAGCAAAGAAAGTACCAAGACTTGCTACAGCCAATACATCTACAACATGCTGTTGTGAATATGTAAGAATATTGCTGCAGTAATTATAACACACATGAAATAAACCCATAGCATACATGAATCACCTCATAGCAGATCTATACAGGTGGTGCTGGGGAAGGTGGAGGGTTTCTAAAGCAAGCTGCACTGCTACCTCAGGCTCTAGTCATATATTTGAATGTTGAGCAGTGAGCTTATTGGCTACCAATACAGGAGAGAACCAATCAGCTGTGCCATGTGATGATGTCATTACATCAGATTGAGTTAGACCTATCTATGGCAGAACTCTGTATTTAGGTTGTGCCATGTAGGCAGCACAAAGCTCACTAAATTTTGAACCAAAACCAAAGTCTGTTTTCTGTTCCATTTAAATGCAAAATATCAAGAAAAGATTAATCTAGCATTTCTCCAATAAATCTAATGTGGCACCTTCTACGGCATAACATTAAGAGTGACAAACAAATTATGTGTTCTTTGATTCCACCCATTTTCTTCAATGTCTTTTTAGCTCTAAAATCTTTTTCTTCTGTCTCTCTCTCTAACCATCAGTCAAGTATATAAGAAAAGACAGATTACACATATTGCCACAGCCTCATGTCAGCAGTTGGTAGCTCTGCACAAAAAAAAAAAAAAAACATTTTATGCTAAACTCTATATTTTTATTATTGAGAGGTCCATTTTATTCAGGTCATACAACTTAGTATGGTAACACTTTATTTTGATAGTACATTTTATGCTCATCCCAGGTCCTTGAAACGTGGTCTGCTGTAGGGCTGTAGCTATCGAATATTTTAGTAATCGAGTATTCTACCAAAAATTACATCGATTAATCGAGTAATCGGATAAAATGTGTTTTTGCTTAATTAAAGTGCAATATTAATTATGCAAGAGAAAATAAGACTCCTGGGTCTCTTAAAATGAACAACTAAGTTTCCTTTTTTAGAAAAAAAAAACATTTTTATATTTTAAATGCATAGAATGCAATGCATACATCAAAAATAAACATTTAATTATTACCCATTGTTTCTCTGTCTGTACTTTAACTGTGAACAATGACAATAAAGTTGACAGATGAATTAAGTGCATTTACATGCCATTCAGTTGGGGTTTTAAATAAAGCATTTTCTGAGATGCTCATTAAACATTAAACACATACAACATTAATTTAATTTATCTTTTAATTATTAAAAATTAAGCAAACTTAACCTTTTGGTAAACAAAGGGGATTCACTATAAAAACATAAAACATGGAAGAAATGTTGCGTGATTAAACCTTTAAAAAATTGATTTTTTTTTTTTTTAGTAGTAGGCCATGTACATTCTGCTGAACAATAGTCTTTAACCGGACTTTTATTTTGACGGATTGACGTACCTTAACGTACAGTTCTGTGTATGTGATGTGATATTAGTTTTACTCAAATCAAACGGTCAAATGCTCATGAAGTGACTGTCAGAGCAGTTCTGGAGATGTTGTTCATGTGTTCACGTCCTTATTTAGTGAGAGGAAAAACGCTGAATTCACCGGAGCATCACGCGCGCTTCAGTGTGTTTAATGAATGAAGACGCGCTTCTGCTCCATTCATTAACAGTGACACGCAGAACATGCAGGATTCATATTTAAATAGACTGTTCCGGCTTAATATTTACAGATATTACTCCATATCGTGATTTGATGTAGGTGCAATGACGTATTTTTTATTAATTCATTCAAAATTTGGCAAATTCCGTGCCATTCCGCGTTAAACTGTAAATTCCGTTTTTATGACTGGATTCCGCGATTCCCTCCGCATTTTCTGCATCGCGGAAATCATAGGGCCCTAGTTGTGGTATGACAGCTCTAACTTGCAATGGACACACACCACGACGTTCTCTTTACGTTTACCCGCACCCTCGAATCAAAACACTGCTGACTCCTTGCAGTACGCGATCTCTGACGCAGCGCTTGTGTCTCCTTCCGCTTTGTGGGTGACGTAAACGCGTTGTGTCACATTAAAACAATCATTGCGAAAGAACCTGACGTGAGATTTAAAATAAATTAAAAGAGGCTTCGAGGCAGAGGAATTTGCCTCGATCATTTTTTGTAATCGATTTACTCGAGTTACTCGAGGAATCGTTTCAGCCCTAGTCTGCTGTAAGTCAGTTTATGAGACTTTTTCACAGTGTGTTCTAACAAGGATGATTTTTAAGCCCAGAACATATATAGTGATTTTAAGTAGAAAAAAGCCAACTTAACCTCCAAAAATAATAAGTTTTCCTGTATATTCAAATCTAATTTTAGTCCCTTGAGTCCAGAGATCAAAAAGGCCATCAATAATCATTGACATATCATACAGAGTGATTGTGGTTTGTCAGGCCTGTTCATCTTGCATGTTGTTGTTTTTTATTTATTTTTATTTTTTTAAGCCCCCTACATTTTAAAGGGAAAATACTGGCATGAAAATTTTCCCTCAATGATTAGGATCAGCTTTCAACAATTTGTAATTGTGCGGACAAATTCAGCGACTTGTTGGACTAAAGATTTCTCCCTTTTGTTCTACACACCTGATAGTGCTTTATTCTTTATGAACACACACAATTGATAGTCCACTTTAAATAATTTTGCTGACTGTAAGTAACTTTGCAACTAAATGTTAACTAGCATTCATGAGTATTGGTAGACTTTCTGCTAAATATATGCTATGACATTATTTAGATAGTCTCCAACACACATTCTACTACCTATAAGTAACTGAGCAAGCATGTGTCACCTTGTTCTTCTAAACCAAATTCTATAACGAACTACACAAAGCCAAACCATAACCTAACAGTATACTAATACTCGAATGAGAGTTGACATGTAGTTGCAAAAGTATCTATAGTTAGTAGAATGTCCAAGTTGGATTATCGAAAAGTGTATCCATTACTACCAAATATATATATATATATATCAACACTTTCAACAAACTTTTCCATATAATAAATCCCATTATCAATTCAAGTGGGTTTTAAAAGTACAGTATGAAATACTGAACCTATATTATAATCTTGAAGTTAATGAGATCAATGAGAAGTTGAAAAAATAAATCTCAGTACTTCCGGAACAGTAGACCCAAGAGCACTCTGAAAAATCCAATAATACAAAAGGAAATATGTTACACTCTGTTAGAAATAAAGAATGTAAATCAAATTATCCCCTTTAAGCCCAGTTAAACATCCTGCTTTGAATGGTGCCAGCTGAAAACTTTTCAACATATTTCCTGTGGGGTTGTAAAGCTGAATTAGTCCTTCGCTCAAGTCTGTTGTTAACCTTAAAGATTTGACTGGGGTTGAATATAAATTGCCACAAAGAGCTTCTCAAACCATAAGCTGATTATTCAGTAAAGCTAAATGCTCGCTTCATTCTATTTTCCTTCAAAGGAAATTCCATATCTTGTGTTTTATTGATGGTAGATGCAAAAATAAATGAATAATCACAACCCCCTTCCCATTCCAGACATGGTATAAGATGGCGAGCTGTCCTATTTACAATGTTTCAAAGATAAAAGAGGACATTTGGGTAATTCTTTAAGACAATGTTGGAGAAGCGAGGCGCCATCAAGTCATATAACATCAGTCTCATTGTGCAAATCCAGTCAAATTGAAGCCTCAATGACGACAACCGATGAATTTGTCAGACGATGCCCATAAACAAGATACTATTTTAGTCTAATTTATAATACCAACCCTGAGACATTTAACTGTCATTGAAGACATTTAGCATGTTATAAGCAAGTTCAAATCCCGGACGAGCCCCCGGATAATCTGCATTTTATGCTTCTTTGGATTGAGACTGGGTAAAACAATACATATATATCAAGGGGAATACTATGCATTCACATTAAATGAATAAATTTAAATATTTAGTATGTAAACAAAGATGTTATTTATGAGAGTACGCCCTCAGTATGGTTTCAATAGTGAAGGCAAATAAATAATTAAATCTTCATGGGGTGAGAGATGCTGTCCATGAATCGTCTAAATTAAATATCTCATTCTCAAAACCTTGGCTCGACGCTTCTTCTTTTATGAGAAAGTTGAGATGTTTTAGCTATTCTGCACATAGCTGTCTTTGTGATGGGTAATCCATTTGTTTATAATTGTCTTTTCGGTTTTGACAGGGCTAAATTAATTACCGCTTGATCTGAATGTGGGACATAATTAGAACCCTCTTAAAGCTGCAGCCAACCCTCACATCCCTTCTGCCAAAACGGATCATCCTGCACCGTAATTAAACTTCAGCTCATCTGTCAGAGAGTCGAGGGCTCCTTTACTAGAAGAAAAGAAGCAGCAGGTATGGTGTTATGTTTACAGTAAAGTGGTTTAACTCATGAGAAAGCTTTAGAAATGCACCAGTGGTCAACATTAAATGCACATTTCTGAGGGAAAATGATAGTGAATTAACGCAAATCAAATCATTGGATTGCACTACATTGTAAAAGCCAACTAAGCTGTTACATCTAAACAAAATGGGTATGTTTGAGATATTTTCTCATCGTTTCTGGTCAGTAGACATTGGGAGCAAACAGCTTATGGGAAACCATGCAAGACATTTCCTCCAAGCGTGCCTTGAAGTGAATCTTTGCCGCTGCACAGACGGGTAACTCTCAAAGAGGCCTACTTCCACTAGCTGACAAGGTTGTGTGCAAGTCGAATGAAACTTGCTGATCCAAGAAAGTCCCTCGAGTGATCCGCTGAGTGAACACCTCATGTTCTTCTTCTGTAATTAGTACCATCATCAAAATAATCGTTTTGAATGGAATAAATAATCCTCATACACTCTAAAAAATATATATTTTTTTTTTGTACCAATGTCATATAAGAACCATTTTTTGGTTCCTCAAAGAATCCTTTAGTGAACCAATCTTAAAATATATTTTTTTTCATAGCTTGAGGAACCTTCTTCCCTTATAAAGAATATGTTTGTGGAATGGAATGGTTGTGTGGATATTGTAGGTTCTTCATGGATCCATGGATGTCAATAAATAACTTGTTTTTTTTGTTTGTTTGTTTTTTTAAGACTGGAGAATGTTGAAATCATAAAAGTGTACAGCACAGTACACTATCTCTGTCTGCATTGCACCTATGCTTGTCTTAAAACCTTTATCTCAGAATTGTTTTTGCTACATGTTTTGATTCAAACTGAACTTACACGAGAAAAGACATGGTTAGTTGATGTTTTGAAGGTCTCTACTACAGCAAATCCCCCATGCACTCTATGAAATAAGGCTGTGAGACCTGCCATTCTTGTTTGCTGGAACATGAAGGCCCTATTGGGGCTACACAACTATTTACTAATAAAAAGACTGACTCAACCAATTGCTCACCCATTTCAAAACTGTATGGCTTCAGCAGAATACTACATAAGATCACCTGTTCCATAAAAAGCATACTGTTACCAGGACACATATAGCACCAGAAGAGTAGTCCGTAAGTCTTGTACGTATTCCGTAAGTAATGGAATATAGCACACAATAGCTTTGTGTGCTATAAATCTGATTTATTGAAAAAGTTTATCGACAAATTTCCTTTCAGCTGTATCTCTTTGTGGAACAAAAAAATGGCACAAAACAAAGTCATCAAATGGATAAAATGAAACAAAAACTAGCCAAAACAAACTGATAAAACAAAATAGACCAAAATGAGCCTAAACAAATTTGAACAGGGATGAAAAAAAAAAGTCAAAACAAGATGATAAAAATAAAAGTCAAAACAATACAAAACAAAGCCATAACAAATGGGTAAAATAAAACAAAGGGGCCAAAATATTTGTGTGTTGCAACAGTGACATATTCAAGATTAGTTGTGACACATTGTGTCAAATGTTTTTAAGATTTTTTTTTTTAGTTTTTTTTTTTTTTTTTTTTTTTCTTATTTAGGCCCTACATAACTTTGATTGAACATTGGACCATACATTTTCAAACACAGTTGTAAATAAAGTCTATAAATGAAAATTATATATATATTTTTTCCAACAATAAAGCAAGTCTGAAAATCTACTCACAATAGTGAAAGCACTACATCCTTACTTCACACTACTAAAAGAGTTCAATGTCACACTCAGAGCGCAAACCCCCTACATTAATGTGACACTTGAAAATCGACAGTAACCTCACGGTGAAGCAAAGAACAATTTATTACCAACAGCTAACCTGCCTGCGACAATCTCAAGTGATCTCTCCACTAAATAACCATCACTCGAGTACTTTTGGTTAGCATTCTATCGTCTTCTGATGTGAGAGCGATAGATCATTCCAACAAATTATTCCTTCTCATGTTGAGGTAATGGCAATACAAATTAATCAGTCGCACTCAATGTGATAAATGTCAACGAAGTCTGCAGGGAGCTGAAGTATCTATTGATTGGAGAGAAGAAATTATTTCATTAATTACTAGTATGTATATCATTGACGCTTTCTAAATGAGAAAAAAAGATCCATGCTCATAATGATTTATGGCAGCTCGCCCAGCGGGACTCTCTCATTTAACGAGCTCCGAGACGAGCCAATGGCAGACGTGCTTTATGACATCAACTGAGGATTTTTTCAGGCTTCATGCTGAGCAACTTCACAGACAGGCATTGAACAGGAGATAAGAGACGGCGCTGGAAGTAACTTAAAGCTCATCCTCAACTGGCAATATAGCAAATTAATGTGATTATGAAGTTTGGAATTAAGATTAGCGGAATGGATGATGAGATGCCGCATTTAAATACACCTGCCTCGTGGGACATGTTGACGAAATCTATGGTATCACAATTTTCCAGCATGAATGGAATCGGTACATCTGTGTATGAAGACACCTGGTTTTAGACCTGCTTCCAAGGCACCATGTCATATCTAATGATCCAAAATACATTTAAATCAGCTTTAGAGGACAACAAAGACATATTTAGTGACTATAATACTTTTTTCTCAGTAGAGAGTGTAGTTAAAAATCTAGTTAAAAAAACAAACAACAACAACAACAACAAAAATAGGGAGTGGGAGAGAGAAACACACAAACCTAAAAACTAGATTTGATAAGTTTATTTATTTATTTAATCTATTGTTTTTGTATTGTTGTTATTGATTTCCCTTTTGGAAGGTTTTTTTTTTTTTTTTTTTTTTTGCCCCGTTTTTGTTTGTTCGTTTGGTTTCATTCTTTGTTGTCTTTGTTTCATTATTATGTTAGTTTTTTGGGCAGTTCTAGTTTTAGCTTGTAAATTTTACTAACTATTTACTTATTTTGTCCATATATATATATATATATATATATATATATATATATATATATATATATAAATATATATATATATATATATATATATATATATATATAATACTCCATGTTTATGTGATTATATGTATGATCAAATCAATTATTCTTGTGTTAAAATGAGCCCAACTAAGAATAAAAGATCATTTGGAAACAGATTTCCAGGTAACGCCTTCTAACTTCAGTCAACGTAATATTAACTATCAGTATCATTTATCAAACTCATTTCCTAAAATATTAAATGACTCTTTTGAAGTCAATTTTCCAATACACCAAATTTCATGTTACATAACAAAAATGTGCGATTTGGAAAAGCTGCAGTCAGGTTTCTGGCAGTCTCAGGAGTACAAACGCTGCCAATATTGATAAGTAGGCTGGGATTTCTCACGCTGAAAAGAAGCCAACCTTGAAGGGAGGAGTAGCCAATCAGAAGCCACAGGATGGAGACGGCTGATAAAAAGAGGAGAGCGAAGAGGTTATCAGAGCAGAATGACCTCCAGGTGCGCCGAATCTTCCATCAGCGTGCACCGCCATGCCCGGCCTTGCATCCTCTGGCACTGTTGTCCCAACAAGATTAGTGGGTGGTCTAAACTCCAAAATACTGTTTTCATAAAGTGTTTCGTATCTGTTGATGATCTAAAGCAATAAAAAGCTCTTTCTGTGGAAAAATATCAAGCTTTTTGTTACTGTGGAAATACCTTGATGGTATCAAATGGTACTACTTGACTACCATATTGATATACTGTACAAGGTATTTAAATTCCTTCATGTTGTTATGGACAGTGTTACCCACCGTTAACCACTAATAATAACAGTAATGTTAGGAAGAGCATAGGATTTTATGCCTGCTTCTCATGATTAGATAATATATATATATATATATATATATATATATAAAGTAAAAATCTGTACTGAGGAATTCCTGGGTTTGTAGGTTATGGCTTCTGTGAGAAATGAGTCCCACAGATCTGATATTTTTAGACTTCTGTCACTGTGGCTGTTGTCACTTTCATGTTGGTGGCCTATGAGTGAGTGATAGCAAACATATACTGTATTTACTAGAGCTCAAGGCAGCAAATCTTTTGGGCCAGAAAACCAGCGACACATCAGAAATCAATAGTCAATTACAGACTATGGAGAATAGTTACGACAAGAAGCATCCCATTTTAATGGCAAAACACTGGTGTTACTGAATTGGACCAATCAAAATAGCACTGCTTTGGATTTCAGATATGACTATAATTATATTCACGTCAACATGAAATACAGCTATATCTCACAATGTAACTTTATCCCTAAATATATAGTGCTCCTGTGGCTCAGTGGTAGAGCATTGTCTTAGCATGGCAAAAGGTTATGGGTTTGATTCCCAGGGAACACATGTTAGATAAAAAACTGTTAGCCTGAATCTCATAATTTGATGGAAGATGCTTCCAATTCTATATGTTCAATTGCACAATTTTCAAATTGATTTCAGAATATATCTTTATCAGTTGCAATTGTAGTTGTGTTTCTAAGATATATGACTTAATATTTCAAAACTAAACTTTATATCAATTAATGTTTAAATTTCACAGTGGAACTTTTAATCTCATAATTCGATGTAAATCCAGTTTGAAGATGCTATTGTGCAATTTTTCACTTTTTATCTCAAAATGTATCTATACTTCACAATGTGAGTTTTGTTTCTGATAAATACAACTTTATATCTCACAATTCTCACAAATCTTTGTATCTCTTAATTTAATGGAAGATGTCTCACATTTGAAGTCTGATGATGCCATTATACAATTTGTGACTTCCAGTATCACAACATTTCTCCTTATATCTCAAAATTTGAATTTAAACGTCAGAGAGGATTCAAAGTTCAACGATTCTATTACAGGTTTTAACTTAATATCTCACAATTTCACTTTACATCTATTATTGTGTCTCTCACTATTCCAGTTTTGTTTCTAGTAAATCTGACTTTTATCTCATATTTTACAATGTAAGTTTAAATATCAGAGTGGAACTTTTGAACTTATAATTTTACATAAAATGCTTCATACTCAAAATCTGAAGATTACTGTATATTATCTCACAATTACTTTTTTTTCTCTCTCTCTCTGAGGTGTGCCAGGCTTTCCCACAATAAGACCAGTAATTTAAATTAAATGGTTTCTATATCAATTTTACGTTGACTCCAAACCCAGACACCTTTGACTTGAGGTACAATTGCAAGCCATGCCCTGCTTTGTACTTCCCCTCACTTCCCCACTAAAAAAATAAACAGTGAAATGCTAAAGTAATGAAATATCACGAGCTCTGCCACAACCGAATGGAATTTGGGGCCTCGCAAGTGTTTTGAGTCAAAATGTGTTGAGGTGGAGAATGTAAAAATTGCTTGTATGCCTCATGAATTGTGTCAGAGAGCATTGCCCTCCTCACATCAACTCTCATCGCGTTCGGAAAGAGCTTGTGGCCATCTGGGATGCTTTGTGAGATCCCAGCCCTGGAGCACATAAAAATAGTCAGAGATTCAGAGCAAGTGCGAGGCCATAGGGAAATAAGCAAACAGTTTTCTGAAAGGATGCAGGTGGCTAGCTGGCCATAACATGGGCTTTAAATTTGTTTCTTAATGCTCACGACCGAGGGTCTGTGACACAGGCTGGCTGGCATTACATCCCATGTGTACGGGTGTATTTTCATAAATATTTTCTAAATACTCCATGTAGGGCAAAAAGTCAAGCTCTTAGAAGAGATCTTTGAGATCTAGCCATTAGCTGTGTGGTAGAAAGCTGAAGAAAAGTGACATAAATATTGCAGTTTCGCATGCGAGTGCTTGCAGCTCATGTCTATCACTGTAAAATTATTAATGCAAAAACACAGCCATTTAATCTATGTATTGTAGTGCACAGAGAAACTTTTGTCAAAACTGAATATGGTTGTGAATATTTAATGTAAACTCACAATAAAGTGCTAAACAGATGTTTGATGTGAATAATGTCGCAATTTTCCATTTCATTAAACAGTTAAGGCTTTTAATTATAGTAAAGATCATGCAAAATAGATTAATATATAAATGGTGGTAAACAAATTGTTAAAGCATCTGACACCAATGTACAATTTGAGCAGTAACTGATTTGGGAAAATTCTGGCAGAATTACTAAAGGAAAAAAAAAAATCATAGTTATTATAACATATCTGGTTGCTACAATTGAATTCAGCTGGAAAGTGCACTTGTTTCTTGTATTAATGTTAAATAAATTGTATTTTACAGTACAGTAACTTATGTACAGTAAATAAAAGATTTTCTAAACAAAATTACTATACTATAGTAGACTATTTTAGTATTTTCATTTCAAAATAGCATGATTAACTCAATGTTTTTCTTGCCATTTCATTGTAATTAATGGAATCTACTGACCATTTCTGAGTAATGTATTTATTTATTTGTATGTAGTAGTGGAACTACTATTCTTTATGGTTTAATATTTAGTTAATTATTGAATTGCATTAGATGTAACATCTTTAGTGTTGACCCATTTACTTCCATTGTAAGTGCCCTACAACAAGCAAGATTATCACTTACTTCTGTAGTAATTTATGATGGTCCACAAATAGACCTTGAACTGAACCTGGAACATTTCTTTAAAGAGCTCATATGTTGTGATTGTAATTTATTGGTTGCTTAAAGAAGATATGTAAAGTTGCAAAGACTAAAGTCTCAATTCCAAAGATTTGACACTGAATCACAGTTTGGTAAGGGGTGTAACAGTTCTGTCACACGCTTGAGGTATTTGGCCAATAACAATGCACTGGATAGCTGGCCAATCAGAGCCCATCTTGCTTTTCAGAGCGATGAGCTTTGTAACAATCAGCGCATTTCAGAAAGGCGAGGCATAGAGGAGCAAAAATAATGTACATTATGTGAAAAATAATAAATAAATAAAATAAATAAATAAATAATAATAAAATAAAGTGTTTCTTTTTAAACCTTAAACCACATAAATGCATTAATTACATCAAATACAAAAAAATTATGTTCTTTTTATCAACGTCACAAGACCCCATTAAGTTTCACCAAATAAATGTAAGTTTAAGAGATTTTAAACTACCTTTTCTCTTGCGTGTAAGACCAAAGGAGAACCTTGGTTAATAGAGCAAAAAAAATAAAAAAATGATAAAAATTCTTGAGAAGAATGAGGTTGGAATCATCCTAGTAGACCGGTGGGATGTCATTAGCCCTGTTTATCTCTGATGCAGAACATAGATAAGGCTGAATAATCCTCTCCCATCATTACAGGCAACTGTATAGACTGTTACCGTTTTAATTGCTGTATCAGTAATCACACACTTCAGAACCAAGGGTCAGGATACAATTATCTCTTCATGTGCCAAATTTGGATGCACTTACATTTTTGGTTACTGCAAATAGTTAATGTACGCCCTACAAGAATAGATTCTGATTAATTATACTTGGGTTTGTGCATACTCTCAATTAATTTTACATTCCAAATCATTTGTTTTCAGATCTTTTACATGTTCTCTCAGCTCACGTTGTATCTGAGAAAAACACATGCTTTGGAGATAATCTGACTGTAATTTCCCAATGTTGTGGGAACAGAGAAAACAAAATTAACTATTTATTGCAATGCAGACATGAACTAGCCGGGTGGATAACCCAATGCAGAGCCTAGCCGTTTAATCTCCCTCTAGAAAGCTGAATCTTAATTCACAATTTCATTTGAATGAGCAATCCTGTTCACTTCATTGTAACATTTTAAAATCAAGCCTGTTCGGAGCAACAGCAGGAGGGAAGAACACAGAGAAATAGAGAGAGGAAATTCATAATATTTGTGTCGTTATATTTTGTTATATAATTATTATTATTATAGTATATGGCATTAATGGAATTCATGAAAAAAAATCTAATGTGTAATATTATTATGATGCAAATATATATATATATATATATATATATATATATAAAACATGTACTATTATTTATTATTATAGAATAGAATAGATGCATCAAACAATATCAATAAAGAACTTTGAAATTTTTAAAAGATAGAGAGACAAAGAAATAAACCCTGTTGAAAAGCCACTCTGCAGGTGTGAGGAGTCGATGCTTGATCGATTCATTGATTATGACTAACAACCTGTTTAGGTTACACTACTGATTGCAAAAACAACATACTTTTCAATGCATAAACAGTCGTCATTGTGCGGTGCTGTTTTATGCGGCGTCTCGAGGCATGATCTGTTCTCATAAATCAGCTGTCATGTAATCATACGGGGTGAAACGACACGAAACCGTGACGCAGGGACTCATTCCAGCACATGTGATAGGCTACAGTTGGGTCTCGCGCTCAGACTCACCTGGAACAGTCGCAGTATATTCGCGACCATGATGGACACTGAACTCGCCGAAGCCCCTATGACTCCGACCACCTTCTCGGGTTTGACGAACACCGGGGGCTCTCCGTTCGTGCACCTCACATCCGACGTGTCTTTCTGTATGAGAGCCTGCACAAAAGTAAGCGACTGCTCCAGCGCGTACGTGTCTCGCGAGCATGTGTCCAAAACCCGAGCGCCTAAAGTGATGTTGGGCAAAAGCTCGTCGTCGCTGTTGATTTGGTCCAGTGCATAAAGCATCGCCTCCAACCTGTGAATCCCGTTCTCCTTTTTGATATCTCCACACGGTTCCCCGGAGACCCCGCGGGCATGGACCGGGAAAAGGCCACCCAGGGTCAAATCCCCCTCAATTCTGATGGAATGGGGAGCATATATTTCCTGCGAAAGTGTCACATCCACTAGCGCTTGAATGATCCAAAATACCCGCCATGGAAAGCAAGCCATGTCTCCTTGTCGTCGGGGAAGAGAAAAAGGCACTTTTCACAGTATTTATAGGTAAACAAAAACAGACGCGACCTCAATAACGACCATAGAGCCTTTCAAAGTACGGTTGCTGTTGAATACGTTGAGGTTTTCTCAAAAAACACCGCGCAATAATGATGCGTTATTCCTTGGGGAAGTGCGCATTGTATGGCGCCGCTTGTTGCTTAGAAATTCTGCAATTTTTAACTCATTATTATATATATTTTTTTTACAACAAAGAAAAAAGACAGAAGAACAAAGTCAAATGCGTACAGTACCTTTCTATGATTTGTCCTTAAATCAAACACACGCAAAACGCATTAAAGTGCAGCGATATTTGACTAAAACGCGTCCGATCCACGCTGATGTCATAGCGCCACTATGAAACCAGCGCTGCTGAGTTTTAACGGATTTTACATTTAAAAAAATTAAGGCGGCAAAAAAGTTTTCCCTCAGAATGACGCGTCGCGTGGAACGGTCAGAGAAAAATGTTGCAGAGAATCGATGTCAGGTGAGATATCCGTAACATCCTCCCATCACGGACTTCGGAGGAGGCTTTTTTCCCCTCCTTCTTCTTCTTCTTCTTCCTTCCTCGGAGCAGGTGCTTGTTACATCTGAGAGAAAGAACGCAAGCTCAGGCGGTGATACGTCTTTTGGTGCGAAAATCCTCACAAGAGACAAGGAAGCCCGCGTGTCTCCTCCTCTCGTTCTCTCTCCCTCTCTCTCCACCCAGAATCAAATGTGGATTTGTCAAATGACTCAACGCACGATCGATGTCGTGTTACTCATCCTGGTCAGCCCTCAAAGAAAATACGTCCCTGCATGTGAGGCGAATCATAACGCGATATAGTCATTAAACTCAGCGATTAATGGAGGTCTCACTAAGTTTCTCGGTTCCAAAGCGCAGTTGAATGCGGGTTTAAGGTGAAGATTTTCACCACAGCATTCTCTGTAACAGAGAAAGAAAGGCTTCTCAAACATTTAACCATATTTGGATCAACTCTTCATTCTTACACCTGTTTTCACGACATTATTTCACTGATGTGGGTTAATATGGAATATGTTCCAGCTCGAGAGACTCGCATTGTTTTTCCTGTTGAATGCAGCGACTGGGGCTGACAGGAAATGAATTCTGTCAACATCAATTCATGATTTTACCGCCACATTAGTGATGCTCTCTCTCTCTCTCTCTCTCTCTCTAGCACACACTTTTGCTGTTCTATTATGATGGGGAAGTTCCACTGATATATACTGTTTTAAATTGAGAAATTATGCTAAGGCAAGTGATGTTCTATTCCCTAAACCAAACCCTCAGACAAGTATTATCTTTTTTACATTGTCATTAAGACATTATTTCGGTGTTTCACTATCCTATTGAGGACATCGGGTCCAGACATAGTTCCCACGTTATTGGAATTAGGCTTATAGTATAAATACATTCATCATGGAGGAATCGTTATACATTTACCTGGGATGCTTTAAAAGATAAATACATTTTTTTTTTAAGAATTACCATTGATGAGAACAACAACACTAAAATGTAGAACTGAAATACTACAGACCACCCCGAAACCTTAATCCTCACATTTTGCCCATTGTGATTTATGTCAGAATTGTGAGATAAAATTCACAATTCTAAGAAAAAAATTGTGAAATGTGACAATGACACACTTACTATTATTAATATTTATTTATTTTATTCCATGGTGAAAACTGGCTTATAGAAAGTGTTTTAAATGGTTCTTAAATAAAGCATATACTGTTATTCTCTCTCTCTCTCTCTCTCTCTCTCTCTCTCTCTCTCTCTCTCTCTCTCTCTCTTACATTTTGGGTTGGTCTATATTTATTTTGTTATTGCTAAAAATTAATTAAAAAAATTGCAAGATGTTGACAGAATTCAGAGGGAAAAGGTCAGAAAAGGGAAACATAAATTCAGAAATGAGGGATGTAAACTTATATGAATTAATATCACAATTGTTTTTTTTTTTTTTTTTCTCTCAGAATTGAAAGTTAGTATCTCACAATTCATTTTTTCTCCCCCTCAACAAATAGTAAAAAATAAATAAATAAGAAAAAAACTCTGAATTGCGAAATAAACTCCAATTATTCCATGGTGGAAATAGGCATGGCAATTCGTAAAAGATTAACAAAGAATGGCTAACTAAATTTAATCTCCTTTATATGTTTTCAAACAATCATATGCTCCACTGATGGTTATATTTATGGGTGGGATTTGTGGTGGAACTTCATGCTTTTTTTCTTTTCTTTTCTTTTCTTCTTTTTTTATGAATCAAATCAAATTCATATGAAACAGCTATCTTAAACAGCTAAACGCTTACATTTTCCTATAAGATCGGGTTGTATCATTTCATCTTTGAGCACATCAGCAAGGAATGGTTTTGTCATATTAAGCACACCTCTGGGGACGGTGTGTCCTCAAAAGACAATTTGACAAGGTTCAGTCAACGCAAACTTCATTTTGTAGATCTGTGAATGTGTGGCAGAGACTGAGGCAAAAAGTTTATTTCCAAAAGGGACAAGCGTGCAGAAACATGACTCATGCAGATTATTTTATGAAATTCAGTAGTGTTGTTGATCAACTGTGTCTCGCCAGTCAAAGACATGAGACAGTCTTCAGATTCATATTGATTTGTTCGGTGAAGCAGTCAAGTTCACTTTAGTGAGAGACATAGATTCAGTGTTCATGAATTCACCCACATTAACCTTACATTCCCTATTGTCTATGATTATATATTGCTTTGCTTCTAGAAGGTTATGAATATTGTAATGAATTTGCTTGAAGAAAAACATTTCACAGACATCGTCTGAAACCAAGTCTCTTGGAAACAAAACTTCAAGTAAAACACTGCAGTTCATTGATTGTGTGACATTTATTAGACTTAATGATAAATAGAATTAATGAGTTGTTGCTGTTTGTTTAACCTTCCTGATGTCTGGTGTCTTTGTTATTTTAATAACCACTGTCTTTCAGACGGCTGTATTCAGAATTCAACACTTAAGTTTTCAACACTTTCATTTAAATGTTAATATGATCAAAAACTATAGATTTGACGTTTGTAAATAAATTATGATAAAAGCCTAGAAAAGGGCTAGTAATATATTTATTTTGTACAATATAATATGGGGAGGGACTGGGGGGTTGAGAGGTTGTGTTGTGTCTTGTTCAAATGGCTATACTGTAAAATGTTCACCAACTTCAACTTAAAAAGTTCATTTGCTTTCTTAGTCACATGTATGATCTGTTTTGGTTTAGTTTTCTGTGTTTCCTTTCTCCTGCCTTGTTGTTTCCATGGTTTTTGATTTATCTCTACACCTGTTTCTGTTCTTCTTGATTACTTTCACTGTTTATAAGTCCTGTGTTCTCCTGATTCCTTTGTCTGCTATCATTTGGATTTGTGTTGGTTGTGCCAATTCTCACCTGTGGATTATTAAAAGAACTCTTTTGATTATACTCCTTTGTCGTGCTCTGTTTTGCACACCGCTGAGGAGGATATCTCCAGCCCTTCTCCAGAACCAGAGACCAGCCAGCCGTCATCACGCTGCACGGAGCAAATACCAGAGCCCACCACAGCCGCAGAGCTTGAGTCTGCCATGATTAAAGAGCCAGCACCATTTAAAGCGACAGAGCCAATCATTGCCCCGGAGCTAGGACTCGAGTGAGCGACTAACCAGGTGTGTGAGCTGGCAACACTGTGCTCCGTGGGAACACTAGTGGAGATTGAGGATTTGGAGGAAAGCCCCGCCCACACCCCTGCGACTGAGGGTGAGGTGTATCTGGTTTCTGGGAATCATATGGAGGAACTAATGGACATTTTTTTAAATGGATTTAAAAGACTGATTTGGGGAGGTAATTCCTAGTTCTCCAGCGTCTCCGCTAATTCCGCCCAGCTCAAGCCCTCGTGTGTTCTCCCCAGCCTCTCTCTCCCACCTCCTCTTAAAACAGACAGTTTCTCAGCTCCATCTCCGCTGGTGCCTGTCAGTCCCTCAGCTCACCCTCAGTCAGCACCATCTGGGTGCTCTGATCCACTTCGGGACTTCCTAGTCTCCAGCTCCGCTCCACCTTGGCTTGAGGATCCCCTGTCTCCGCTTCCAGCCTTCGAGTCCTGGACTCCACCTTGGTCCTTTGACCCATCGGCCCCGCCTTGGCTTCTAGCTCCCTCATCTCCACCATGGCCCCGTCATCCCACCACCTCCGCCAAGCTCCCTCATCCCTCTGGCTCTGCTTTGGTCAGTCATCGACCATCCGCTGACTCAAGACTCCACCTCTCTGGCTTTGCCTCATCACTCCGTCCCTCTGACTCTATCAGGCTGCTCCTTCCGTCTGGCTTCAGAGCCCCACCGCCGCCTCGATCGTCTGAGCCTTCTGCTCCACCTTGGGCCTCCAGATCTTCTGTGTTATCCTGGTTCTGCAGCTGCTCTGCTCCATCCTGGGCTCCTAATCCACCGGCGTCATCCACCATGGGACACTATCCTGGCTGGCCTCTGGATCTCCAATAGGCGCCTCTTTCTCCAGACTCCAGGCTCCACTCTCCATCTATTTGGAGATAAAATATCTACCCCCCCCCCCCCCCCCCTCCTCCTCTTTTGGACTATTTTTGTCAGAGCGAGGACGCACTGTTCCGGTAGAGGGGAAACTGTGACATGTACGATCTGTTTTGGTTTAGTTTTCTGTGTTTCCATTCTCCTGCCTTGTTTGTTTCCATGGTTTTTCATTAATTAGATCCACACCTATTTCTGTTCTTCTTGATTACGTTGACTGTTTATAAGTCCTGTGTTCTCCCCTGATTCCTTTGTCTGCTATCATTTGGATTTGTGTTGGTTGTGCCCATTCTCTCCTGTGTATTATTAAAAGAACTCTTTTGATTATTGCATACTCCTTTGTGCATTTGTTTTGCATACCAACACGTGACACTTACATTTAAAGCGGTCATTTGATGCAATTACAAATTTTCCTTTCACTTTGGAGTGTTACAAGCTCTTGGTGAATAAAGAAGATCTGTGAAGTTGCAAAGAATAAAGTCTCAAATCCAAAGAGATATTCTTCATGAAAGTTAACACTCATCCACGCTCCCCTGAAACGGCTCATTCTAACATGCCCTGACATATCTACGTTAGTACGTGGGAAGATTTTCATAACGCTGCCCAGATGTTCACGCAAAGAAAGAATGTTCACTGTGAAAGCAAACAACTTTGTTTGGCCTTCTAAAAGAGGACGATATCCACTTTGTCATGACTGGAGCTGATCCGTGCTGGTCACTGAGGGAATACATCAACTTTGCACTGTGGATCGCTGAATCGGCTTTAACCGTGAACGAGGCAGCGTCCGGCCCGGGGTCGTCACATGTGGATGCTGCAAGACCAAGGTACGCTCCTTCGTAGAATCTGCCTGCTGCACCGTTCTCAAGCCGCCCGCCTCTGCTCACTCAAGCCGACCGCGGCTCACTCTAGGCCTCTGACTCAAGGCCATGGTGTGTGATGCTGTTTCGTTGAGAAAGCAAAACTACTTTGTTTTTGCCTTCTGAAAGAAAACACAACTAGAAATCATGTTTATATCACCTTTATAATGGGTTTTATGTTTTTGACTCGTCGGACAAGGGTTCACAATATGTTAAGAGTTGTAATATTTCCGTGTCACGCTTGGGACATTCAGCCAATCACAACACACCGGAAAGCTGCCAAATCACAGAACACCTTGCATTTCAGTGAAATGAGCCTTGTGAAAATCGACACATTTCAGAAGCCGGGGCATAGAGGAGAAACAATAATGTGCAGTATGTGGGAAAATAAAGTGCTTTTTTTATATAAACCTTAAAATGCATAAACATTTCATTACACCAAATACAAAAAAATAATGTTATTTTTAGCAGCATCATATGACCCCTTTAAGGAAATAGTTTTGATTGTACAAGTCAATTTCAACTTTATATTAAACTGCCTTTAAAACATTAGCTGAACCATTTATAATTTGCATAATCAATTTAAAATTGGTTTAATTAAATTGATGAGATAATGGAACACATGTTGCCATGACTTATTGGTTATATATATATATATATATATATATATATATATATTACAGTGATCATAAATGTATGTATATATACATTACTGTGCAAAGGTATTAGGCCACTAGTATTTTCACCAACAAAAAATTTGGTTTTAAGTCAGATTTCTATTTTTTTTTTTTTTTTTTTGCTGTAGTGTGTCAGTAGTAAATATCAGTTTACATTTCCAAACAATATTTTTGCCATTAAATGTAATAATCCAGTGAGATTTTTGTTTGCACAAGGAGTTTGACAGCAGCCAGTTCTCCACACAGAGATCTGATCTGATCATCATCCAGTCTGTCTGGAATAACATGAAGAAACTGAGCAAACTGAGACAGTCTCAATCCAGAACTATGGCAGTCTCCAAAAACAAACCCCAGAAAATATTGAGATATATTTTGTCAATATCGCACACTCCTAGTACTGACACAAAATTATTTGCAAAAGATATTTAGTAAATTTCCTACTGTGAATATTCCAAAACTTAATTTTTGATTAGTAATATGCATTGCTAAGAACTTCATTTGGACAACTTTAAAAGGGATTTTCTCAATATTTAGATTTTTTTTTTTTTTTCAAATAGTTGCATTTCAGTCAAATATTTTCCGATCCTAATAAACCATCAAAGGAAAGCTTTATTCAGCTTTCAGATGATGTGTAAATCTCACTTTTGAAAAACTCACTTAAAACTTAAGACATGGTGTGTTTTGCAAAAAAATGAATGAATGAATGAAGGAATAATATTATAAAGTAAAATAAATACAATATAAATATAAAATAAAATAGATAATATATATATAATTTCAAGTTTAATGCCAAAAATAATCAATTTATTGCTTAACCCTAGCATAATAGATATATATTCACAAGATATGAAAAAGAAAGTTGTGACATTTGCCAAGTATGGTAGCCCATATTTGGAATTGGTGCTCTGCATGTAACCCATCCAAGTGCACACACACAGCAGTGAACACACACACCCAGAGCAGTGGGCAACTATATATCCAGCAACTGAGGGTTCAGTGCCTTGCTCAAGGACACTTCAGTCATGGGTTTTAAGGGTGGAAGAAAGCAATGTTCACTCCCCCGACCTACAACTGGGATTCGAACCTATGACCTTTGGGTTACAAGTCCAACTCTCTAACCATTTGGCCACAGCTGACCCTTATAATCTAAAGAGAGTTAGTAATCAGTTGACAGCAGACATTAGCATCCATAAGTGAAAAAAAACAAATAAATAAATAAATAAAACGCCAATGGAAGTCAATGGCCACCAACTGTTTGGATAATAACATTCTTCAGAATATCTTCTTTTGTGTTGAGCACACGATAAAAATTCTTACAGAGTTGGAACAACAGGAGGACGAGAAAACGATGACAGCATTTCATTTTTGGGTGAACTAACACCCAAGTATGAAGAACATCAACAGTGATGCTTTAGCAAACCCAACTAATAATGAAAAATAGATAAAGAAAACCGACATCAGATACAAAAGCTGTAAATGGCCATAATTTAACTGCTTCTACATACGTGACAACATATAAACAGATGAAAACAGTTCTCCGTAATGGCCACACAATATAAAAAGGACAATTTGCAGTCAACTCCTTCCTCCTTAAGGATAATGCATTGCATTATCTTTCAACAGAGACATCATAGTGTACACTTCTAGCAAAAGCATGCTGCCTTAATACTTACAAGACTTAAAAATGCATGTGACTTGAATCCAAAAAGCCTATAATCACAAACTCCCTGTAAGATATGGATTTCATTTATTCATAGTACAGTGACATACACAGACATTTATAAAGCCGTAATGAATTATTCCTCACCTTATATTATCAATAAGCTCCACACGTCGATGATAGCAGAGCGTGATCTATAGCCGCAGATGTCATATTACTGCCACCTTAAGATCATCTGTTTGGAAATTATGCAAAACCGTAGAAAACAATAACGACCGCCATCCTTCAAGATTAGCATGCTAATACAAATGACATGCGCCTGGATAAAATTACATATTGACACTTCCCGCAGGTATCGGTATCCAACTCGAACATTTATCATCACTGTGGTAGAAAATACATCCATAACCGTGACCCAGAGGCTGTTTGGACTAGAGATTCTCCTCAAGTGCTAATTTAATTAAACAGTTATCAACGTGAATGAGGAGACGTCTGATCAGCGTCATGACAGTTAACTACAGCGTAATGTATTAGCATAATTAATCAAGAAAACCTGTTTTAAGGTCCCCATCACAACTCTGCCAGGCCCCATCTCTATTTATTAGCTAGTTCGTTTGCTGGCGGCGCTCCAGCGGCACCCCATTGCTCACAACTGTAACAGGATAATTTAGTTCTTCGAGTATTGTTAGATAGCACAGAGCGAGCCAAAAGTGTCTTAGGAGAGAAATGGGGACATTGAGAGCCAAAGCACCGCTGTCTTCCTCGAGCAGCCTGAGCTCAATTCTGTTCATCAGGGCGTTTTTTTTTTTTTTTTTGGACAAATGAGTTCAAGTAAAAAAGCACCGGATGAGCTTTGTGAAGTTTAATCGAACTGCAGCTGAAAAAAAGCACCCCAAGTATTTGTCCTGTTTTGCTCATGTTTAATGAACAAATGTCATTGCTCTTAATAATAATAATAATAATAATTTAATTTATACTGGTACATTTTTATGTTCCAATCATCCCATATTAATATATACAATTATTATTATTATTTTTTTTTTTTTAAGTTTGAGTGAGCATTGTCATTTTGATCCAAGTGATTAGCAAGCAAACAAACAAACAAAAACAAAAGATTAAATACATAGAAATAATAAAATAATAAATTATAATAAGTAAATTAAATATTAATTAAATACACAATAATTTTGTATTTTTTTTCCAGTGTGCTCATTGCTTTCATTTTTTTTTTAATTCCATTTGATCATTTATAAAATGCATATATAAAACAACCACAGTTTCTGTATTTATTTATTCATGTGTTTAAAAGAGCTTTACTAAGAGTACGAACATGATGATTATTTATTTATTTATTTATTTAATAGAAAAACACATAAATGCATAATTCAGATGTACATATGACAAGTTAAATGGTTGTAAATCTTGTAATTAATTAGATTTTTTTTTTTTAATCCATTTTTAACGCCTAATTATTTATGTCTCTAAATAAATAAATAAACTTACAGGACGAATGTCACTACATTAAATAAATTTAAATGTATTTTATTGAATGCAGTAACACACATACACACACATATATAAATACATATATATATCAAAAATCATTACAAATATTTATGAATTCATTCAGATAAAGGTACTTGAATTCTACCATACAACATTATGTGAAACTAATTTGAAAAGGAAAAACTTCTTGTTTCAATTTGCCTCAGTTTTTCCTCCCATGACAGTTAAAGCAATTAAGCTTAAACTACCCCAATAAAATCTGACATTAAATTAATTAGGGTTTTCAGTTGATTCAAAACCAAACCATGTTATCAAATTAATTAGAAGATAAACCTCTATTAAGTGTTCAAATTCCCAAATAATTGCTCATATCAATATTAGTCGAGGAGAGCCAGAAGTCTTGCAGTTCATCTGGCAGCACATGCTCAGAGTCTCAATGAACTGCATTTTCCTGGACAGACAGTTTCACCCGCGAGACAAACATGCCGGCCTCCCAGTTTAATAAGCACTGGATGAGAAAGATTGCTTTTACTGGCCAGTGTGGAATCATTCATCACTTTAGACCTCTTTAACACAGCTCAGCCACTGACAGGAAACAGCAAGTAACCAATTCATGTCCTGCTGCTGCTGATGAGGACCTGGGGAAACCCTCCACAAACCCAATCCCAAAACAAGGACAGCCCTCTTTTATGCCAAACACAGTCCATTAGCAGGCCCCCTGCACGTGTGGCAGATAAAGCAGTGAATGGCCGTGAATTGACTTCATTGTTTATTTCATACATTCAGTAAAAATGATTTAAAAACCGTCACAAATGGCGTTTTGTGGAAGCAACATGGCTTCTTGGGCCTGAAATACGTTTCATAGACTGTTGAGAGCGAGATCTGTAAAACAATAAATAATGATCTACTGTATTTAAGTATTGATTCCACAGCTGCCATCGTTACATTAAGATTCTTCAAACATCTACAGAAAAAAAGATGTTTAAATATGAATTAAGTAAAATACTGCATTTTAATTTGGGGTTAACTTTGGATATGGTTCTCAGTGCCACAATTCTGCTTCATGGCTTTATTAAACTACACCACAGGCATTTCAGTAATCCAATTCACAAGATATATATATAAGAAATTAAATTATTAAAGCTCATAATAACATTTCTGGCTGCACACCTCAAATCCTAGTATAAAAATATCAAAGCAATTAGTATTATCAGTGGCTTTTATATAAGCTTTGTGTAACATTTGGCCTTCGTTCAATCATGGCTCATCATGCTATAAACAGAGTCCCAAAAGCAGAATCTAACTTTGAATGCTGAAAAGCTAAATAGCCTGAAATCATGTAAACATCCACCTTAATTTCCAAGTGGAAGCAAGTTATTTCATGTGTAATTGCGGGACTTTGAGATTTATAATCTGACACAGTCCATAGGCAAATAACTACAAAAGCAGCAAGAAGTGTAACTATTTTAATATCACATTCAGGGTCGTGAGGGTTACTTACCGAATTAAAAGGTATTTTGTTACAGTTACAAATTACTTCATCAAAAAAGTATTCTGTAACATAAAGTAATCCAAGTACCACAATATGAAAGTAGTGTAATCTGATTACTTTCGGATGCCTTTTAGTCACAAAAAAGCAATATCGATGTACATTTAACTATGACTTTAAAATTAAAACTACTTAAAAAACAAACAAATGTACCGCTAAAACAAATAGAAACAGCAGACACTGGAAGTTGTGCCCACTCTTAAAGTAAAAATAAAGTGCGTCATATAATTCAGCTCTATTCGTGTTCATGACAGGTGTGAGAACAGCTGTCCAGCGATGGGAACTGAGGTAATAATGAAAACGCACTCACCTAAATGATTTGTCCCGTGTTAAGTAGCGCAAAGACCGATTCATTTAGAGAATCGTTCGTTTGAACCGCTTCAAAATAAAAGTCAGCGCATTGGAGTCGGTGTTGTCAAGTCTACGGTTTTCCCGCAGAATTGGGCTCCTTTTTAACACTCTTTGCACGGGATGTTTTTCATGTCCCAGGGTGGAAGCCCCAATAATGTGATATTCAGCCCTCGGAATGCAACTTTTAAAAGGGGAACCCCGCCAAAAACTGTGTATTTATCCCCGAAACAAGATTTTTACTAGGTGATTCCCATTGAAAAGCTATTGGGCTAGTTTTGAGTGGCAATTGGGCAGGTTTTGCTGTGATAACCTGGCAACCCTGACTGGTGCATGTTATAAGTTGGCTATACTAAATAACCTTATTATTTTGTTTAAAGATCGTTTTAGAAATAAACAATTTGTTCAAATGCTGTAAAATCCTTAATAATTTGTGTCAGAGATAAAAAGATGGGATAAAACACATTGTTTTACCTATCAATATTATTGTACAAAATAGTGTGTATTAATATTTCAGAACTGCTGGAAACAAGTGACACATGAGCAAAATGCTGAATATTTCAGTAATCCATTTCAAAAGAGGTTGACGTTCTCCGGAGGATGCTTAACGGCAAATCTGGTCGCTGGAAAATAAAGCCGGCCTAACAGCCCACATCATCTTGTTAAAAGGAAGAACTTTAGAGATATAAATCATTCATGAGCACATCAAACAAAAGCTTTTCTCCTGGAAGTGTGATGGAGAAAGTGGGGTTAATGGTTGCAGGTTACTCACAGTAAAGAGTAGATGTCAGATCAGACTGCAGAAAGCCTTTCAAAAACACCATCATTAAAATCCAACTAAACCGCATGTGATGTAACAGACCTCAAGAATGAATGAAGTGAGGATATTCAACATGCATGATGGCACCTGTAATTTCATCCATGAAATACCTGGAACCTGATTTTTATGTCTCTTACGAAAATTGTGTATTATGTTATCTGTGTTTTAATTTTTAGCGTTTCCATATTGCCATTCGTGTGCGTTACTTTTTTCCCCTCACACTAATCTAACTTTTACATCGTCTTAACGTTGAAAAGATACATAAAGTCTAAATAAATATGAATAAATCGCAAATACCAGCATAAACAAATATATTTGGGTTGCTGTTGGGTTGGGTTGCTCATCACTCCATATTCACACTTTAAGTACTGCTTTAATAGTGCTTTAATTGTCCATTCCTTTCCCATTAACTGTGAACAGCCCGTGCTTATCTAGTGAGATTTGGCGAGTGGCGCCTATGAGCCACTGTAATCTCATCTGTCCGGACTGTCATAATACACCACTAACACTTGCCTTCTCATCCCTGATTGAAAAGCGTGATCTAGTTACCAATCGCCAACTCTTTTCTTTGCCTGTATCTATGAAGAAAATCCCCAAATCTGTGTTCCTCGTGCATGAGCTTTTGAGTCCCCCCGCAATCTTCCCAGAGGGGCCGGTGAGGTTGTTTATGTGGGTGGTTTTGGCAAAATCAGGCATCAGAGTGATGCATTTGGATGCGAGCAGAGAGTAATTGAACAATACGATAGCATCTATACGAGAATAGCTGCTGTTCATCAGTGTTAGAGTAATTAAGCACAATTCCACCGCTGGGCAGCAGGTAAATAGCCTGGCCTTGAACTCCAACATGCATTTCATTACTTTGTGTGGAAAAAATGCTTGTGAACCTGCATGAAATGTTAAACTCATAAGTGGTTTGCGAGGTTTAGCCAATGCTGATGTTTAAAGACTATGGAATTACATTTGCTTCAATAAAAATGAACTAAACTTCATGAAGCTAAATGTAACTTTTTTTAATCGTGGATTCTGAATGCATTGCCACAGATTACGCTTACGTTTCGCAGTTTTTCATTTTTTATTTTTTTTCGTTTGGTGTTTTGACAAAGACCTCTCGTGGGGGCGGGTTTAACAATGATCTACTCTGACTGGATAATGACATACAGACGTCAATCAGTGGCGTGCATATTGGAATTAACATGGGGTGTCGATAATCATTTTTGAAATGATAAATAATAACATTTTTTTTTTTTAAACCTACTCTTTGGGAAAAGTTTTATACCACTTAGGAAAGTAATCTGGTATTACTAAAAAGCAGTTATTATTGAGTATTGCACATGTGGGTATGCACATTTTAATTATTATTTTCAAATGCATGTATATTAAATGTAATACATAAAATACAAAAAAAAAAAAAAAAAAATTGCATTTGTGCCAGGTCGCACCACATGACATTTTACAGCCTGAACTAATCTTGCTTTGTCATTAAAAGCGTGACATACGTGTATCAGATATTTTATGAGACATATTGAAATTTACCTTGTTTATCTTATGATATTCTAATCGTTATGATAAATTATCCTTTTTTTCTGCGTGTTGGTTGCACCATATGACATATATTTGGCTGGCAAAGATTTTTTTTTTTTTGAGTAATCCATCAAATCTGGACTTATCTAAAAATAAAAAGAAAGAAAGATACCAAATTATCTTTGTTTCTTCTTCAAGGAATTTCTCTTTAAAATATTCTTCAAAATGTATTTGACACTTTTGTTTTGTTTATTATGATATCAGAACAGTCATACCCACATGCATTTTGACTACAGTATTAATATAGTTCATATTAAAATATAAGTAAAATATTATGAATATTTATTTTAATTAACTGAAGTAAAGCTGACATAAAATGCATTACATGGAAAAAAAAATCTAACTAATATGAAATACGTAATATGAAGTAATGATTAAAACAATTTATATATTAAATAAATATGAAATAAATTATGATAAGTAAAATATAAATATTTAAAATAAATAAATTAGTGTAAAGTACTACAATTTAATACCTAAAAATACAAGATAACTCAAAATATTAATACATATCAAAATAGAATACGTTAGCATTATGACCTCAAAGCTAAAAGACATAACTCATATTGACAAAACTGATGACTTTTCATGGTTTCTAATAAGCTTTATCCAAGCTAGGTGTGAATTTCTACACTGGCACAAGAGGGAGTTGGTTTTAGGAAAGCAAAGAGTATTTACCATTTTTTCCGTTATGCAGCAGTTACATGCTTTTGTGATTCTACTCATTGGCACCAGCTGTTCGACAAGCTGTTCTTTTCCAGACAAGCGCTGTTGTGTTTATTTATTTATCCACAAACCAAATTGAGGCCTACGAGGCTTGCTTGGAAACCTGCCGTCCATTCAAATAAGTGCAGCGTCCTGTGTCTGACGCTGACATTGATGGATCACCCTCAATCGGATTAGACCTTCGATATCCCATTATCGAGTCAAGAACTGGGGACGCAGATTTGATCAAGTGATTCACGTGGCTGTACAGTGAATGCACCGAGACTGCGACCGCCTTGATTATGAAATCTGTTCCTCTGTAAAAACTGACGTACATTCAATGTACCATCAATATCTGTGCGAATATGTGGAATATTCATGACTGTATGTGTGCAAATCTACATTATTCATTTCCTACCAGAGCATATGCTTACCAAGACCATGTGTTTTATGTCTAACTGTATGTATTCTCCTGCAGTTCCTAAATATCATAAATGATGTGCATCCAGGAGCTGAAATGCATTGAAAAACTGCAACATCCAATAGCTCTTGTGCTTTTACAGTATATACAGACAGTCACATATCATCCAGAATTCGCACATTGCAGAATCACTGAGATCTTAAAGCACTGCAATATGCCACCGTTATTTGTATGAGGCATATTTTACATGATCATTATGGTTCATTTATATTCATTATGTCTGTGCGAGGTGGGTTTCACAAACCTCTCTAAATGATAGGTTATGGTAAAAAAAAAAAAAAAAAAAACTTGCCTTAAAAACAGGTTAATGGCTGTTGCATTTCCAAATATTAATATGGGTTTAAAATAAATTATGCAGATTAAAATGAAGTAAAATGGAAAAATATGCTCCATTTCACTTTATGAATAAAGTATAGAGTACTCCACTTTATTTCAGCTCTCACTCTCAATGATAATTGTAGCTAATTGTTTAAAAAATTACAATGTTCTGAAACAAGGTTAATGGGTATGGAAAATGCTTAGATTTCGGTGCAAAAAAAAACTTGCAGAATTTATGATAATATTTAGTCTTTCTAATTTTTAAAGATGATTTCATGTTTTTTTTTTTCCCACATACATACATATATATATATATCTATATATATATATATATATATATATATATATATATATAGATATATATATATATATATATATATATATATATATATATATATATATATATATATACAGCGAGTAGCGCTAAAAGCACGCTCATTTTTCTTCAAAACAGATTAAGTTGAATATGGAGACATTTTATTACGCTGGCTAATGTACATATTGCGGCAGTTCGGAAATGTCGTGTTTGAAATTAACATACCACCTACTCTGCAATTAAAATCTGATAGTGTTAACATAGCAAACGTGATAAAGCTATTTAATCATTTCATTTTAACTTTGTTTAAGTCTTTTAGCTTTATCATGAGCCATGTTTGATGAAATTGTGCATTCAATATTGAAATAAAAATTCTGTACTGGGTGCGCTACCCAGCACGTTTACTACGTAAGAAAAGTTAAGTACCGTACATAGAGCTTAAATATTTAATTAATATTTAAAATATCTTTATTTCAGATTAAGTATAGTTCAGACAGGAACCACTTTGGCAAGTTTACTTGAGTTTATTGAACACAATTTATCTTTGGCGGTATGGTTCCTTATGGGGGTTCTTGCTCCCAGAATAATTGAACATACAAGAGCTTTAACATTAACCCCCCGGAACCATGAATTTAGAAATACATAATAATTAAGACTTTTAATAAAGTCTTTAAAGCAAACGGTGATAATCATGTAGATGTGGCAGTGGTACGTCTATCCTGTAGCCTGATTATAAAGATGGGTGTCTCTCCGCAATGAGGTCCATGCCAGCTAAGATTTTTGGAAGCCTTAGTGATCTGAAACAAACAAGACAACAGCCAGAAGGTGCGCAGTAATGTGCTCATGCATATAATGGGGAGGGAGGGTTGCGAGTCGTTGAGCATACTTACCGAGCAGTAGTGGCACGTATATATATGTCCCGTGTCTAATAGGAGAGATGTGGTGATTGGAGCGATTGGCAGCTGACCGCATCAGCTGTTCACAGCCTTGCCTCCGTGGCCTGACTGAACTGACGCTGCGCTCGATTTCACATCTATTATAATTTCAATTATCGATCTTGAGTGATATGTCAGTAATTATGTTAATAAAATTATAATAAAACTTTATTTGGAGCATCACTTGTGCTCAATGCACATTTCTTAATATTACACTTTAAAATGTGTTTTAATGTCACTATTGATGAGGACTGTATGACCTTTGAATAATATTGGTCCTTAAATGCAAGATACAGTATTTAAAGTAAAGTATACTTGCAATAGTTTCACTTCAGCACAATCATATATACTTGAGTATTTCTTTAGTTGGACTTCAACACTACTTCGACATAACTAAAATGCAAAGAGCGAAATTAGTTGTTAGAATTTAGCAGATTTTAAGTATGCCAGTTTAGTATACAAAAGTGTTATTAAGTACATAAATATGTAAATGTATTTGTAGTATACTACTTAGCATGCAATAAACAGATTTCAAATACATTTTAGTATAATTATATTTCACTAGGGTGGGTATAAGCAAAATGCATTGTTTTTTTTTTTGTATATTAGCAGCGCTGAATATACAATTATGGTCTAAAGTTTTCAACACACAATTTGCAAATATGTGGATCATCTAGGTAACAACACTCAGTTTTAAGAATCAAGTGTATGTAAACTTTTTTAATGGGGCATTTGAAAAAATATATATATTATTTTGTCTTGTGGACTATATAAACATATTTTATCTAATAGTATTCAGGACAGTACTGGAGTCATTCCACGAAACCGGTACGATTGGAGTCCCTCTGACCTTTTCAAGTGTATTTTATCTATTGGGTCACCAAAATCTATTTGTAAAAGTTTTTTGTATCAATTGAAATGTCTCCTTTAATAAAGTTTGAAAACATGATATACATTTTATCTTTATATTAGAAATTATCTTGTTTTTTTCAGTTGACACCACCTATTTTGTCATGTCCCTCGTGGCCTTCTATGAAAGTGTACTTGGAATATGAACAATAAAATAAAATAAAAGTCCATACATTTTGCCTTTCCCATAAATATCTATCTGTGCTTATTTGCTGTTAATGAATTTTTTCTTAGTAAGTTCATGATTATTCATTAAAATTACATTATTTAGTACCGTCCCTCAGTAACCCCGCAACCCCGTTACGCACATCATTCTCCCCCCATAAAAATAATGAACTGATCCTTATGTGGCATCAATAACAGGAAG